>NC_041394.2:173576503-173876503 GCF_900747795.2 Erpetoichthys calabaricus
TAAAAAAGCACGGTGTAAACCGTAAGTCTAAATTAACTTTATAGAAACGCTCCCGCTGCCGTTTGCAATACTGTATTCGCGAGATACAAGTTTAATGAGAAGACACGAGATATAAAAAAGCACGGTATAAACCGTAACCTTAAATTAACTTTATAGAAACGCTCCCGCTGCCGTTTGCAATGCCATATTCGCGAGATACAAGTTTAATGAGAAGACACGAGGTATAAACGACAGTTTGCATCACTTTGTAACAGAGTTAAAATTGCTGTAGCGAGAAACTTTTAACTGCCGGGTCTTAGCTAACATTAAATAAACCCGTGGACATCGCAACATCACACAAGAGAGCGGCTCACGTGAAGTGACTGAACGCAGCAGGAGTGATCACTTCCATAAATCAAACCTGTTCAAAAAACACATTACACAATTGATAAGGTAGGAAAACAATATGAAACAAAGCACGGTATAAACCGTAACTTTAAATTAAGTTTATAGAAACGCTGCCGTTTGCAATACCATATTCGCCCCTGCGAAGCGCGGTGATTTTGCTATATATATTAAACTATTTCAACCATTGTATGATCTGCTTCTCGCAACTGAAAGAGGGCACCGTGGCAGAAGTTAGCCGACTTGCGAAGCGCGGTGATTTTGCTATATATATTAAACTATTTCAACCATTGTATGATCTGCTTCTCGCAACTGAAAGAGGGCACCGTGGCAGAAGTTAGCCGACTTGCTCACCAACCACAAGCGTTACCTGGTAGGTAACCACCCATACAATCAGATTGTGAATCAGACTACGAATGCCTGCAATGTAATTACCCCGATGTACATGCTGTCAAATGAACGAACCACACGCCGTGGCACAACGTTAGGGGCTTCGCCTCTACGTCCGAGGATCGATTCCCGTAAGGGAGTGCAGTGACTGTGTACTCCTGATGAGCCCACAATTATGGCGAAACACGTGTCGCATACTATGCATCTTCAAAGCACGGTGTAAACAGTAAGTTTAAATTGAGTTTATAGAAACGCTCCCGCTGCCGTTTGCAATACCATATTAGATGACTTTGTAACAGAGTTAAAATTGCTGGAGCGATAAATTTTTAACTGCTGGGTCATGTCGCGTGTTCTTGGGTAGGTACACCAAAAAATGTATACATTTATGCATGTAATGGGCAAACAAAACATGTACTATACCCGAAAGCACTACAGTAGTACTCAATGTATCTTTACTTCTTAAATGTTAATGTTTTACTGTTTAATAATTTATACGCTTCTTTTATGTTATTCAGATTCTTTTATCAAAATACCAGTAACAGCACACTGCACTATAACGTGGAGTGAATACACTTGACATGACCATTCATAGTATTTATCCTCTTTCTCTGTACGTTTACCATTCGTTTGCTCAGAGGTTGATGCACTTGCTGCTTAATGAGCAGCTCTTCACCCTAGCGTCCCGCTGCTTCTCTCCTTTCGTCGGCATCTTTTCCCGTTAAAACTGATTTTTTTTAAAACTTATTATGTTTAATTTTTCAGTTAAGCTGGCACTTAAGTCTTCAATCTGCCTCAAGAATGATTAGCGAAGGTGGTAGACAATGAAAACGTCAGCCGTACGCATCCGCCACGCACGCACTGGTGCGCGCAGCTGTGAGTTGATTCTACAATAAAATAAAATAAAGATAAAAAGAGTAATAACTTGCAGCACCGCTATTCAATTACACTTGCCTAACGCCTCTCCTAAGGGGAAATACTGTGGGATCTGGGCATCCGTCAAAGCAGCAATCACAAGCCCGATTAGAAAGCGGGAAGCTGTGATTTGTTCTCTCCCTCCCATGTAACAATCACAGCCCGTGTTGCAACGCACTATGTATGTATATGTATATATGTCTATGTGTGTGTATATGTATGTGTATATGTATGTGTAACATTAACATCATTATCATATGAGAATATGAAGTAATATATAAGAAGCACATTTCATATAAATATAAATTATTAAACAGTAAAATCTTCTTCTGTAATGTGCTACCGTGGCTATTCGTTTGTCTGTCCAGGATTTTAAATCACCTGTAGCTCGCAAACCGTTTCACCTATTGACTTGAAATCTGGTACACATATAGAACGTCATGTCTACTATCCGCTTTATGGGTGATGATTGTATTACTCTTTTTATCCATCCATCCATTCATTTTCCAACCTGCTGAATCCGAACACAGGGTCACGGGGGTCTGCTGGAGCCAATCCCAGCCAACACAGGGCACAAGGCAGGAAACAATCCTGGGTTTTTATCTTTATTTTATTTTATTGTAGAATCAACTCCTATCTGCGCACACCAGGGCGGCCATGGGCGGATGCGTATGGTGTATTCACTCCACGTTATCGTGCATTGCGCTGTCACTGGTATTTTGATAAAAGAATTTGAACAACATATAAGAAGCGTATAAATTATTAAACAGTAAAACATTAACATTTAAGAAGTAAAGTTACATTAAGTACTACTGCAGTGCCTTCGGGTATACCTCATTTTTTGTTTGCTCATTACATGCTTAAATGTATACATTTTTTGGTTCACCTACCCGAGAACACGCGACATATAACCGAGCGTGGGAGAAGCATGGATTTTAAACACGCGTTGAGTTCATCTGCTGGTCTCCCTCGTGAAATAACTGGTAATGTTTGACTAAAATCTACAGCGAGTAAAACGACATTACCTCCTATTTTTTTTTTTTTTACGATCTCTGAGATCTTGCTTTTTTCGGTTCAAGGCTTCATAAGCTCTTTTATGTTCTATGGTGTACTTATCCCAAGTCATCATCTTTGAATGTTGCAAGACTTTTGCCTTGTATGTAGATCGGGGTAATTACATTCATTGCATTCCTAGTCTGAATCACAATCCGATTGTATGGGTGGTTACCTGGCAGGGCCGGCCCTAACAATTGCGGGGCCCTATGCGAAACGGATTGCGCTGGGCCCAGTCGGGGTAGGGATAAGGATAATAAGTGAAAATTAAGATTTTGTATTAGAAAATAAATTCGTCTTTGCATTTTATTCATTCTTTACTAAGTACAAAATCACGATCAAATTAACTTTACTTTACGAGCCTTGCGTGTAGCGAAGTCATACAGTATATCATCAAAATTTTGTTTCCTACATAGATCACGCTCAATAGCAAGAATTGCCAAATTGTTCAATCTATCTTCATGAATTGTTGACCTCAAGTAATTCTTGATTAGTTTGAGGCACGAGAAGATTCTTTCACCAGATGCCACAGTTAAAAAAATGAACAAAATAAAGTATTTACTGATTTATTACGTCGTTATTGCATTTGATTACGTGATTTAACGTTTGAACGACAATTTGCATTTGATTATGTCACGTTTGCATTTGATTACGAGTAAATAAAATTAAAAAAAAAATACCTTAAGTCTACCAATTTAGGGGAACTTGAGGTAAGATGAACCACTTTTTAAAATTCCTTGTCAAATCCACATTTTTTGCTTTTTACCAATAATTTTCAGTCAGATTATTGTTAATGATCTGCATATGCATGCGCTTGTCGCTTAGGGATGAATCAGTACGTTTTGAGCAAGTGTTTGTGAAAAAAAAATTTTTTTATCTTACCCCTACTACGGGTAAGATGAAACAATCGTTTGGGTAGACGAATCACATTATTTTATTTTGTAAAACTATCTTAAACATTTGAAATGAGAGACTATTCATAAAACAAATTGTATAAAGATACAAGTTGACGTGCCGATGATTCTATGGCTGACTGTTAACATAGGGTGGGTTATCAATGTACAGGATCTTCGTATTATATACAACGCTTGTTTCTGAGGAACAAGCTTTACTCACCGGTGAAAAAATCTTCGTCTGGCAGAAAAGAGAAAATTTAAACCACTGCCGGTAAATTTCAAACTATTCATCCAAAAAATCGATAACATCATCTCCATAAATATGTCCTCACAGGTGGCGCAGTGGTAGTGCTACTGCTTTGCAGTAAGGAGACTGTGGAAGATTGTGGGTTCGCTTCCCGGTTCCTCCCTGTGTGGATAGCGCTTTGAGTATTGAGAAAAGCGCTATATAAATGTAATGAATTATTTATTATTATTAAATAGCTCCTCCTATTTGATTGGTTTCACTGAGCTGAGCCATCATAAGGTTAAGAACGGTGTCTGTTTCATCTTACCCCAAGTTCCCCTAAATGACGAGTTTAGAGAGAAAGCACCCGAGCAGCTACAATTTTTTTTTCAATTTTATTTACTTGTCGTAATCACTTGAAACAACGACGTAATAGATAAAAAACACTGTAAAAACATAAAAACAGAATAAACACGCTGACCTATACATGATTATAAGTTATAATGGTTTAATTTAATAATTTACACCTAGAATTAGCGCGGGGCCTATGAAAGTGCGGGGCCCACTGCGGCCGCATAGGTTGCAGTGGCCTAAGGCCGGCCCTGTTACCTGGCACTGTAGGGTTGCTACCCATCCTTTAAAATACGGAATCGTCCCGTATTTGAGAATGAAATTGCGCGTCCCGTTTTGAATCAATACGGGACGGAATTTGTCCCGTATTTTTTTTATCATTTTTTTTAAAGCAGCATCTCATGCAAATCATCCCACACGCATTTTATGAAGATGCCTCCTTTCCTACTTTTGATTGTGTAATACTTGATGTCATCGTTAGTTTGATTGGTCTTTTTAACTGTCCAGTGAGGAGGGCGGGTCTTTTAAGTAGAGTCTGCAAACTGTTGGCACTGGGATGTGGCACCCGCTGCAGTATGCGTCCCTTAATTTTTTGTATTAAAAGTGGTAACCCTACCTGGGAGGTAACACTTATGTTTGGTCATGAAGTCGTCTAAAATCAGCCACGTGCCTTCTTTTAATTGTGAGAAGCAGATATATATAGCCAAATTCTCGCGCTTCGTTGCGGCGAAGTATTGCTTTTAATTTTTTAAGAAGAAAGTAAAACCTTTTTAAACGGATCGAAAATATACCAATAACAATTTGTTAAGGATCTGTTTTTTTGTGAACCTCGCTTTTCACAGCTGTCCCGCTACGGCGTGTGTTTCGTTTATTTGACAGTATGTAGATCGTGGTAATTAAATTCATGGCATTCGTTTTCTGAATCACAATCTGACTGTATGGATGGTTACCTGCCAGGTTACGCTTGTGGTTGGTCAGGAAGTCGCCTTACATCCGCCACGTGCCCTCTTTCTGTTCCCAGAAGCTGATCATAGAATGGTTTTAATAGTTTACTTTCAAATAATGCAAAGACTATGCGACACGTGTTTCTGCTTAATTCTGGGCTCATCAGGCATTCACACTCACTGCATCCCCTCTCGAGAATCGAATATCGTCAGCGCCAGAGTTGAAGCCCCTAACGTTGCGGTCAGCAAGTGGGCTAACATCCGCCATGTGCCATCTTTCAGTTGCGAGAGGCAGATCATAGAATGGTTGAAACTGTTGCCCCTAATGTTGTGCTACGGCGTGTGGTTCATTTATACCTCGTGTCTTCTCATTAAACTTTTATCTCGCGAATATGTTATTGCAATCCGCAGCGGGAGCGTTTCTATAAATTTAATTTAAACTTACGTTTTACACCGTGCTTTGTTTCCCTTATGAACATGCTTGTATGCTTCACTCGCTCCCTTCTCAATTGTTTAATGAATTTTTTGTTGTTCGCTGTTTGCGGCTCCTCCTTCATTTGTCCCTACTGCATTCACAGTCTTTTCACGTCATTGCAATCTGCAGCGGGAGCGTTTCTATAAACTTAATTTAAACTTACGTTTTACACCGTGCTTTGTTTCCCTTATGAACATGCTTGTATGCTTCACTCGCTCCCTTCTCAATTGTTTAATGAATTTTTTGTTCTTCGCTGTTTGCGGCTCCTCCTTCATTTGTCCCTACTGCGTTCACAGTCTTTTCACGTGATTACGTGGGAGGCGTGATGACGTGACACTGAACTCCGCCTCCCACGGCCATCGAGCTGCCGTCCATTACAGTATATTGTGAAAAAAGAGGTTCCAGTTATGACCATTACGCGTTGAATTTCGAAATGAAACCTGCCCAACTTTTGTAAGTAAGCTGTAAGGAATCAGCCTGCCAAATTGCAGCCTTCCACCTACACGGGAAGTTGCAGAATTAGTGATGAGTCAGTCAGTCAGTCAGTCAGTGAGGGCTTTGCCTTTTATTAGTATAGATTAGCCAAATGTATTCCCCTATTGGACATTTCACACTAGTCTTGAATTGGTCAAAATTAAAGATACAGCGGGAAGATTTTTGTCTAAAGAGAAGGTGTAAGAAACTGTATGTGTAACTTGTAGAATTATAGAAAGACACAAAAGTGTTTTAAAACAAGGATCTAGTGCTGAGACTTGTTGACGGCGGCCCTGAATGAACATAACATAAGACAAACCGCTACCATGACTAACAACTCGCAGTGCATTTTAATTGAATTAAATTAATTCTTTTATGGGTGCCCCACGATTTTATCTTTAGTCACATAAGACAAACAAAATCTTAGTACATGAAAAAAAATTTTTTGTGCATTTTTGAATAAAATTGTCACTTATTTTTTTTTTTCTTCTTAAATATATGTCTTTTTTAGTCACCCTAATGCCACACAGTCCTTGACTTGGATGGAAAAGTAATTTGACAGAAATGACATTAGTGACAGTGTGGAATTGAACCTACAACCTTGAAGTGAAATGTAACATTAATTCATGTTTGTTTCTCATTTTAGAAAGTCCTAACTACGGTGAAACTTTACACATGTGAAGTACTGGAAATGTGCATTTGTTTTTTGGTGATATTAACCTTCACTCTTTCTTAGAAAAGCCCAACACTTTATCCACTGAGCCAATATCAGCAAATTGTGTAAATGCCCAACACACTATGCACTGATGAAATATATCATTGTCATCAGAGATCAGCATCCATGCAAAGTTTGAAGGAAATCGGTTTGGTAAAAGTAGGTAAAAAAGTGGTGCCAAATTTTACCCAGACAAAAGGAGAGGGCAAGTTGGATAAAATTGTGAAAACGTCCAACATGCTAGGCACTTGATCAATGCTTCTTAATTTTCATATGAAGTACCCTAGGTTCTTGTCTATAAGCCGGACTCATGTATAAGCCGGAGACCAAAAATCATACGAAGTTTTAAAATAAAATCGTATCATAGATAAGCCGGACTCATGGATAAGCCGAACGTACTATAACCTATAACTAATAGAAGGGAGGGAGGTCAGTGGTCTCACTCGCACCCATTTAATTTCTTTAAGGGGGGAGAGAGTGTGAGATATTGGCGTCTCTCTCACTCCCTGCATGGCGCGGTTGGAGCGGCCGGAGCGCGTTCTTTCTGCTCTGGGCGTCGCCGAGTCAACACGCGCGCGTAGCGGTCATTTAAATTGTGATTTTATATGTAAGCATATTTAAATATATATCGCGGATTTTTTGCTGGTTCGCGGATTTCTGCGGACAATGGGTCTTTTAATTTCTGGTACATGCTTCCTCAGTTGGTTTGCCCAGTTGATTTCATACAAGGGACGCTATTGGCAGATGGCTGAGAAGCTAGATTGCTTACTTTTCTCTCTCTCTTGCGCTGACTATCTGTGATCCTGACGTATGGGGATTGAGCAGGGGGGCTGTTCGCACACCTAGACGATAGGGACGCTCGTCTAAAAATGCTGAAAGATTATCTTCACGTTGCTATCTTTTGTAAAGCTGATTCCTGAAAAGACATGCTGCACAGTGCTTCACATACTTAAAAGCTCGAAGGGCACGTATTGGTTTTTGACTGAAAAACAAACTCTGTCTCTCTCCCTCTTCCTGCTCCTGACGGAGGGGGTGTGAGCTGCCGCCTTCAACAGCTTTGTGCCGCGGTGCTTCGCATACTTAAAAGCCAAACAGACATATTGATTTGTTTGCTTCACTCCTTTGAAGAGGAAGATATGTTTGCATTCTTTTAATTGTGAGGCGGAACTGTCATCTCTGTCTTGTCATGGAGCACAGTTTAAACTTTTGAAAAAGAGACAAATGTTTGTTTGCAGTGTTTGAATAACGTTCCTGTCTCTCTACAACCTCCTGTGTTTCTGCGCAAATCTGTGACCCAAGCATGACAATATAAAAATAACCATATAAACATATGGTTTCTACTTCGCGGATTTTCTTATTTCGCGGGTGGCTCTGGAACGCAACCCCCGCGATGGATGTATAAGCCGGACTTATGTATAAGCCGATATTCTATTTTTTCATTTTCACAACTTTTTTCCTTAGATAAGCCGCGGCTTATAGACAAGAACTTAGGGTAATTTGAAAAAACTTCAATACTAATTATTAAAAATGATGTTTTTTAATTAATTTCTCTACATCTTGATCTTGAACCTTCGACCATTTGATAGAAAGTCCTACACGTTAACCACCTGACCAACACCACTAATTCATATATATTTGTGCTGGGTAAAGGGACTGTATGTAAGTTTATTCTCTAAAAGTATAATTTAAGAAAATAAGAAGTTTTAAATTTGACGTAATTAACGTTTAGATCATGGGTCAAAACTGATGAAATATTGCATTGTCATTTTTATTGATGATGTAACTTATGATGGTAGTAGCAGAATGAACTTGGAAGTCTACAGAAACATATTATCGACCAGTTTATAGAGAAATGCATCCAACACTAACTGGGATGAACTTTATTATTGCAGAGAGCTGATGGTCCAGAATGCACTGCCACCTCCATAAAGGACTTCATCAGAGGGGAAAAAATGGAAGGTTTTGGACTGGCCAAGTCAATCACCAGATCTTGTAGGGATATTCAACCAGATATTAAGTATTTTTGACTTTAGTTGAAAACATTCTGTTTAAATATTTTTGCTCACTTGAAAACTGGGTGGTTTGACACAGTGTGCTGTGTTCTGTGTTGTTTAGCATATCTAGATAATAAATACCAGGGAATAACAACTGAAACTCTGATCTCTCTTTATATTAATCTTTTGATCTCACACACAAATGTCAGCCAGACATTTTGCTTCAGTGCAGAGCAAAAACTAACTTACTGGCCTTACTATTGCAATACTTTGTAGGCGACTGTATCTTGTTCAAATAAGTAACCAAAAATGCTTGAATTTTGGGTAAAAAACTTTATGTTCTGATAATGGTGTCCTCCCATTAGTCCCAGCACTCTTCTGCTGCCTGATTTGACTTGTCCCTGTTTTAATGCTACTTTTGAGTTGCCTTTTCTATTAGAGCCCCTCTCCCCTATGACCTATAGCAGGGCTACTCAAATATAAATTTGAAAGGTCCACTTACTAAATTTCCATTCAGTCTGAGGTCCGGAAAAGTGACGGTCAAATTCCAAATACAGTAATCCCTCCTCCATCGCGGGGGTTGCGTTCCAGAGCCACCCGCGAAATAAGAAAATCCGCGAAGTAGAAACCATATGTTTATATGGTTATTTTTATATTGTCATGCTTGGGTCACAGATTTGCGCAGAAACACAGGAGGTTGTAGAGAGACAGGAACGTTATTCAAACACTGCAAACAAACATTTGTCTCTTTTTCAAAAGTTTAAACTGTGCTCCATGACAAGACAGAGATGACAGTTCTGTCTCACAATTAAAAGAATGCAAACATATCTTCCTTTTCAAAGGAGTGCGTGTCAGGAGCACAGAATGTCACATAGATAGAGAAAACAATCTCTGGCAAACAAATCAATAGGGCTGTTTGGCTTAAGTATGCGAAGCACCGCGGCACAAAGCTGTTGAAGGCGGCAGCTCACACCCCCTCCGTCAGGAGCAGACAAAGAGAGAGAGAGAGAGACAGAGTTTGTTTTTCAAGCAAAAATCAATACGTGCCCTTCGAGCTTTTAAGTATGCGAAGCACCGTGCAGCTGCACAAAAGATAGCAACATGAAGATAATCTTTCAACATTTTTAGACGAGCGTCCGTATCGTCTAGGTGTGCGAACAGCCCCCCTGCTCAATCCCACTACGTCAGGATCACAGAAAGTCAACGCAAGAGAAAGAGAAAAGTAAGCTGGGTAGCTTCTCAGCCATCTGCCTATAGCGTCCCTTGTATGAAATCAACTGGGCAAACCAACTGAGGAAGCATGTACCAGAAATTAAAAGACCCATTGTCCGCAGAAACCCGCGAAGCAGCAAAAAATCCACGATATATATTTAAATATGCTTACATATAAAATCCGCGATGGAGTGAAACTGCGAAAGGCGAAGCGCGATATAGCGAGGGATTACTGTAGAGAACTCCAAAAAAAGGCATTCCCCAAACTTTAGAACTATACACAAAAAAATGACATGGTAGGCCTTTTAGTGTGAAAGGTGACACCTTCTTTATGCCACCAGTTGTTTGAACTTGGGCATAAAAGGTGTGAGGGCAAGGCGGAGGCACTGATGTAAATGTTCATTGGTGAGGGTGTTGCGGTATGTGTTTTTCACCATGTTCATAGTGGAAAAGGCAGATTCACAGCAGTACGTTGAGGAAAACATTGTAAGAATTTGAAGGGCCATCTTCTGCAGGAGAGGAACACCTGCCGCAGTAACCATCTTTGTCCAGAAGGTGACAAGGTCACAGTGAGATTCCTGCAGTGCTAGGTTTTCTTGTAGCTCAATTAACTCTGTTTGCAGAGAAGCAGCACTGGCCCATTGGAAGACTTTTGTGGCTTCATTTGAGAATTCTGCAATATTTTTGACAAGAAATGGATTTTCGATGCACAGCAAGACTTGTTTTCCCAAAGGGAAATCTTCAAAGCGAGTTTGGAAATTTTTAATCAGCTTGTCCAGGAATTCAGCATAATTGTGATGGTGATGTTTTCCTGCAGTCTGATCCAAAAGTCTTGGGAAGTGAAGCAGGTCCTGCTGTAAGTCACATTTGAACACCTCCAGCTTCCTCTGGAAAGCACGGACAGCTAACATGAGGTCACACACTGTGCTGTTTTTGCCTTGGAGCTTCATATTAAGGTCATTAAGATGGGAAGTAATGTCCGTTAGAAAAGCAACAATTTCCATTTTCTCGTCATTCTTCATGAAATCCACAAACGGTTTGGCTTTTGCACTCTTCTGATCCAACAGAAATGTCTCCAGCTCTTTCCGCAGTGCCCAAAAACGCTCCAGTACCTTGCCTTTGCTAAGCCACCGGACATTGTTGTGAAGGAGCAAATCATCAAATGTTGCATTCACCTCTATTAGAAATGAGCGCAATAAACGATGTTGCAAAGCAGAGGATGCTCTCAGATAATTGACTAGTTTCATGACTTTTGTCATGACTTCTGAGTACCTTTCTCCAAGGCTGGCACACAAAACCATCTGGTGAATTATGCAGTGGTATGCCATGAGGTCAGGGTGGTGAGTTCTCAAGCGTGACACTAATCCCCTCTCTTTCCCAATCATACATGGTGCGCCATCAGTAGCAATGGAAACAACATGCTTCAGGTCTATCGCTCTGTCTCTAAGCATCTGTGTCACTGCTTCATACATATCATCCCCCCTTGTGTGTCCATGGAGGTTTGTGAGACCCAAAACATCTTCATGAAATTCTCCCTTTTCTTCATCAAAAAATCTGACAAAGACCATGAGTTGTGCATTGTCCATGATATCTGTGGATTCATCCACAGCCAATGAAATGAATTTGGCTTTTTTTATAGCAGAACTAAGTTGTTCAAGCAAATCATCAGCGAGTATTTCAGCTCGTCTTGCAGCAGTGGAATCAGAATAGGGTATTTGGTTTATTTTCTGGATTATTTCATCCTTTTGAGTCCCTTCAAACAGAGCAGTCACCACTTCACTCATACACTCTTTGACTACTTCAGCATCAGAGAAGGGTTTCCTGTTTTTTCCCAGGACCCATGCTACTCTTAGTGAGGCTTCTGTTGCCCGCTTCTGTTGTGTGGCTGATCTAACTATTACACTGCTTGTAGCTTCATATGATGATTTCAGCTGGTTTATTTTTATGGTCCTTACCTCTGAGTTCTGAGGGTAATTTTGTTCGAAATGTGCATGCTTGGTTTCATAATGGCGTTTCACATTACCACTTTTGATTATTGCTACCGTCTCATTGCAGATTAAACACATTGGTTTTCTGCTTCCCACGGGGAGCACGAACGCATATTTTTCTGTCCACTCACTCTTAAATTCGCGGTTTTCAAAATCAACTTTTCTTTTCTTATCAATGTACTGTCTTGAGCCAGCCATCTTCACTTTCAGTCAGCAAAAAAAAAATTCAGTTATCGAAATTTGCACTGCCTGTGAGTGATGAGACTGCCTGTTCACCGGCCTGACCCAGAGCACGTGACCGGTACATAAATCTGGCTGCCGTGAATGAGCGAGCGAGCGAGTATTGGGGGGGAGGCGGGGAGTAGTGGGAACGTTGCTATGACGATACTGTTACAGCTGCTGTGATTGGACATAGATGAAGCAACCAAACCGAGTAGAAACCTCAAAGATATATCGCGCGGAATCACAATTGCGCACTTCATTGAGAACTCATTTGGATTATGATTAAATTTGCATGTTTGTTTTGGCGTCGGTCCAGATTTAACCGTATTTGGGTCCGGATGCGGACCGGAGTCCGCCTATTGAGTACCCCGGACCTATAGTCTATATTTAAGTTGGACCAGCTACAACATAAGTGGAAAAGTAAGTTCAGCCGTTTTTGAGTGATTGGCAAGCAAAAATAGAGATTAGTTTTATGTATATTTTTTTTTCTTTGTTTAAATCTTGAAATATGAAAGGCGATCATCTCCGTCAGATTTTGCCTCAGTCTTAGCCATGGTCATAAGTCGTTAGGCTCACTAAGAGATGCTTCATTCGACACAACCAAAAATACAGTTTCTATTCAGTGTCTAGAGCTGGAAATTTTTTTGGGCAGATGTGTCTTTGATTAGTGTGCTGTTTTTTGCTCCATATTTAAATTGTATTTTTTGGGTCATTTGGGGACCCTAGAACTAGACCAATGCCCTGTTAATATTGGGTTAATGTAACACCACTATGTCTTTTCAAATGTTTAAGGATTTAAGCCTACTTTTTATGGCTGTTTCCATATAGTGAATGAATTCCGTCCTCTTGCCAGAGGTGTGGGGTGTTTTTGTGTTTACTTTCTGGGGTTACCGTAAATGCAAGTTCTCAGCTTTACAGGTTTTTATTTTTTTATTTTATTTTTATTTTTTTTGAGACAGCCTAAAGACAATTGCTGAAGCAAATGCCCTTGTTTACTTTCATGGTACAGTAATATTTCCATGTTACATCTGAGTACTCTCAAAACTGATAATTCTGTTGCTTCATAGGTCATACAGCAAGGTCTTGAAAGCATAAACCTAGCAAGTTTCATTATGATAAAAGCTGCAATTGGCAGTTACTGTTTAACCAAATTACTCAAAAGTTCAAAGGTGCAGTTTCAACCTGTGCTGTGCCACCTTGAATCTAACTGCTGTGGCAGTGTGCACACTGTGACTTAATTTTGTGGAGACTATATTTTTACCCTAGGTGGCCATTCATTATCCTCTTTTTGAGTTCTTTCATGTACCTGTGAAATCTCTTTATTTTTTTTCCTCTTCAGAAAGCCACAAAGAAAACAGACCGGCCATTACCAGAAGATAATGATGCCTTGGAGATGAGCATTGAAGAGCTTAGGCAGGGATTGATGAAGTATGGGGTCAACCCAGGACCCATTATGCGTATGTTGCCTTTTTTCACATAATCATATAGCAACATGAATCTAAGGTGCGGGTGTACAGTAACTAAGCTGGTATTACTCTGTAGTTGGAGCTTAGAATGAATGGAGTTAAGGATCTTTTTTTATGTACAATATGTAACATTTTTTTCCAATAAGGGCTATGATTTAAACTTTAATCACTGTCAAAGGCAATAAAAAATTATAATGAATTGCAGGTATGAAAAGCAATACAGGTTGAGTATTCCTAATCTGAAATAACAAAATCCAAAACGTTTTGAGCGGGTAATGATGCAACCACCATTCCTCCTAACTTTTTTCCAATATTCAAATTGGATTTACTCATTGAGTCTGGGGTTGTGGGGTCTTCCGTTAAACAACGACACACTATCAATGATTGAGAATAAGTGAAAAGATGACACCAACGTGGCAGTTCAAATGTACCCCATGACACCAGGTTGTTTGTTTTTTTTTTTTTTTTTTTAATAGGGTGTGAAGATTCTGAAAGATTTGTGGAAAGTTGCATACACACATTTTGATCCTTCAGTGCAAATACATAGCATTATATGTCTTAAATTGAGAACTAAAATAGTCTATACTGTACTTTTTTTTTTTTTTTTTTTTTTTTTTTTTTTTTTTTTACATTTGAGGATTTATAAATCTATCACGTCCACACACTTTATAAATAGCAGCTCTGTGATATGGTTTATTAACCCCAAGATCTCATTTGATTGCAAATATTCCAATATTCAAGATAAACATGGTCCCAGTCATTTCAGATAAGGCATATAAAAAGAGTGCTTGATCCCTGACCATTCCCACCCCTCCTAATGAATTACTGCATAAATATTAGAACTACTGATCAGTCATATTCAGATCAGTTTTTGGAAGCTATTCCAGCAACATCAAAAGGAAGGTGGGATCCAGTATAGGGCAGAGCACCACTCTGGTGTAGGAAGCACATAGAGACACCCTAATACTAATTAATTTGGTCTGTGTATTTAGAGTTGCCTCTTCACCCAACATGCATTACGTTGGGTTGCCTGAGAAAAATTAGAGTTCCGCACACTTTTTTTTTTTTTTTTTTTTTGGCCCTAGTATTATTCACCTAGCACACTACAGCTGTGAGACAGTGTTGCTAAACACTGTTGTACCAATGTTGTCTGTGATAAAGAGAAATGACAACCAAATACGGCTAAATATTCTTGTATTGAAGCAAAAAAGCAGCAAGTACATTTTAAAAGTAAGACTTTTCCTTTATATCTGAGAAATCTTATTGAGATTGTTTTGAGGTATCTTATTCTGAGCATTAAAAATGTGCAGAATGAAAGACCCTGCCATAAAATCAAAATCATCTCCTTTTGTGCTGATACCCTCACTGAAGGGGTAGGCACACCCAGTTCAGGTTCGGGTTTCCTGCAAGATTCAGCACTGACAACGTCCCTTCATCAAAGAATATTAACAGTATAGGAGAGTGGCAACTGTAAATATAACATCAAGAATGTCCCTAGCACAGGTTTAAAAGTAACCTCTAAGCTTGAAAAATACACTATAATTAATTTTATCTACACATTTATACAGGGTGACCCAAAAGTCACTATACACTTTTAATAAATTCCTAAAAAATTATACAAGAAACTAAATTTATTAGTATTTCTAGCATCAACAAAGGAGTCGTTACAGTTTTATTTACTAGGCTTGCCATCACGTTCCAACGCCTTGAAAACTAGTTGTATACCTCCACATGGGCGCCTCCATTTTCGACAACTTTCAGCCACCTTTGGATGCAAACCTCTCCATTTTGCAGCATCTCTTCCCCAACCTCGCTGTAGGCCATGCAGATTCTTTCCTCAAGGTATGACAGGTTACAGGGCTTAATGGCATACACCTTGCTTTTGATATAGCCCCATTGGTCAGGAAATTTGATGTTCAGGAAATCTCTGACTAACCTGGCAAAGTGGGCAGGGGCTCCATCTTGCCATGGTTAAGGGAATGATACGCTTGCAAAAACTGCAAAGCCTAACTTGTCATATGTTGTTGGCTTAAGTCTCTCCGAATGATACCTGGAGCAAAATAGAAAAAAGGAAGTGTATAGTGACTTTTGGGACACCCTGTATATTTAATTTTAAGTAATATATGACAAAAGTATTTAGATTGACAGTGGAAACCATCCAGCCTTTTTACTTATGGATTCTGCTAACAATTATAAACGATTCTGTACAGTGATGGTACTCCTAAATTGCTTTTTATCCAAGTTTTGTTATTTGGATTTGGATCTCAGTTGTGAAATCATCCAATTTGCATTTAAAATGAAGATGATATATTACACTCCAAAGACACAGTTAAATCATTGGTGCTGAAATTGATTTCCCTTTTTGTGCTACACCATTTGTTGGAATGCATTTCATCTGTGGTTGTATAACAAAGTGCATTGTTATTACATTCTTTATAGCAGAGGTAAATGATTTAGCTTGTGAGTAATTTGCTGTTTTTTTTTTGTTTTTTTTTTGGGTTGTCGAGTACCACCATTTAAAAAAAAAAAAAATATATATAGATCAGTTATGTGTTTTTTAGCACTGGACAATGATCAAGATATAATTGCCTTTATGGGAGCTAAAATTCAGAATGTTGTGTGTTTTTGTGTGTGTGTGTTTTACAGCTTCTACCAAGAAACTCTATGAGAAGAAGTTACAGAAACTGCAAGAACAGGGTCCTCCTGAATCTCAGTCCCAGGCACCAGACCCGAAACAGAATGGCAGCACTGAGACTGATCAGTACAGTGACAAAGAGGAAGGTAGATGTATGCCTGTCATTCTGTCTGTCAAAACAAGCTTTCACTAGAACTGTTGTCTAAACCAATAACAAAAATTTTAAATGTTCATGTTAAAAATATATCTGTTTTGAATAAATTCAAGTGTAGATACAATTCTCAGTGCTTCATCTATTAATATACAGGGTGCATGAAACTCTTTGTCCCCTTATGTGTTATGTCATTGCATTGATGTAAATAATATGAAAACTTTGTATTGAAAAACCATTGGAAGTGAAAATAATCATGTGGTGTTCTGTATCTGCTTTTTTTTTTTTAGCACTCATAGTTAATGCACTGTTACTTGAAGGATATGTGTGAATACTGCAGCTTGCAGTTGGACATAATCAGTGCATCCCGAAAGTATTCACAGCGCATCACTTTTTCCACATTTTGTTATGTTACAGCCTTATTCCAAAATGGATTAAATTCATTTTTTTCCTCAGAATTCTACACACAACACCCCATAATGACAATGTGAAAAAAAGTTTACTTGAGATTTTTGCAAATTTATTAAAAATAAAAAAATTGAGAAAGCACATGTACATAAGTATTCACAGCCTTTGCTCAATACTTTGTCGATGCACCTTTGGCAGCAATTACAGCCTCAAGTCTTTTTGAATATGATGCCACAAGCTTGGCACACCTATCCTTGGCCAGTTTCGCCCATTCCTCTTTGCAGCACCTCTCAAGCTCCATCAGGTTGAATGGGAAGCGTCGGTGCACAGCCATTTTAAGATCTCTCCAGAGATGTTCAATCGGATTCAAGTCTGGGCTCTGGCTGGGCCACTCAAGGACATTCAGAGAGATGTCCTGAAGCCACTCCTTTGATATCTTGGCTGTGTGCTTAGGGTCGTTGTCCTGCTGAAAGATGAACCGTCGCCCCAGTCTGAGGTCAAGAGCGCTCTGGAGCAGGTTTTTCATCCAGGATGTCTCTGTACATTGCTTCAGTCATCTTTCCCTTTATCCTGACTAGTCTCCCACTTCCTGCCGCTGAAAAACATCCCCACAGCATGATGCTGCCACCACCACCTCCCTGACCAAGGCCCTTCTCCCCCGATTGCTCAGTTTAGATGGCCAGCCAGCTCTAGGAAGAGGCCTGGTGGTTTCGAACTTCTTCCACTTACGGATGATGGAGGCCACTGTGCTCATTGGGACCTTCAAAGCAGCAGAAATTTTTCTGTAACCTTCCCCAGATATGCGCCTCGAGACAATCCTGTCTCGGGGGTCTACAGACAATTCCTTTGACTTCATGCTTGGTTTGTGCTCTGACATGAACTGTCAACTGTGGGACCTTATATAGACCGGTGTGTGCCTTTCCAAATCATGTCCAGTCAACTGAATTTACCACAGGTGGACTCCTATTAAGCTGCCGAAACATCTCAAGAATGATCAGGGGAAACAGGATGCACCTGAGCTCAATTTCGAGCTTCACGGCAAAGGCTGTGAATACATATGTACATGTGCTTTCTCAATTTTTTTATTTTTAATAAATTTGCAAAAACCTCAAACTTTTTTCACGTTGTCATTATGGGGTGTTGTGTGTAGAATTCTGAGGAAAAAAAATGAATTCAATCCATTTTGGAATAAGGCTGTAACATAACAAAATGTGGAAAAATTGATGCGCTGTGAATACTTTCCGGATGCACTGTAATGGACTGACTCCCTTAAATATCATCAACTTTTTGACCAATTTTATTACTAAGCTTAATGTGTGCTCTTTTTTTTTTTTTTAATTGAATGTCCTACTAATTTTACTTTATAGTTTCCTGTTAATTGCTCAGATGTACTTTATGTATGATTTTACGCATAGCTTTGCATGAAAGAATCTGCTAAATAAAAAAATTTAAAAAAAAATCACTATAGCACTTGCCCATCCCTTTTATATAATACTAGCTGTGTAAGCCCATGCTGTAAAAACCTTGGGCTCCTAGAAACTATTGAAATTGTCAGGAAAAAAATTTGAAATGCAGAGTCGGTGGTTTTGTTTTGCAGGCGTGCTTGCCCCCCTTGTCTATCGGTAGCTAAGCGAGTTTCTTTCGAGTGTGTCTTTCCTTGGCAGTTTCACCTTGGCGACAGAGTCGCTTTCTTTCAGCTTCATGCTGTAGCCTTGTACTTCTGTCTTCTGCCGACTTGCCGGCTGTTTGAGCTTCATGTTGTGGCCTTGCACTTCTGGGCCACCTTGCACTTCTGGGCTGGATAAAAAGACAGACAGACACACTTCCACACGTAGATGTTTATATATAAGATACTTGACCTGATTTTACATCCTCTGGCAGAACAGTGGAAGGTTGTAGTAAATGTATTTTGTGTTGAGTCCCGTCTTTTGTAGCATTGTCCGGTTTACGTGGCGTGTGTGTCTATGTAAATATGCTCCCCTGGAAACAATGTGGAGAAGGATAACACTGTGGAACTGTGGCCCCTCACGATAATTGTTCCTGTCAATTCCATCACCTGCATCTGATCATTTGCTATTTAAACGGAAGGACAGAGAGGAAAAAAAAATTTGCGTTCTACTAGACGTCCATTTCATTACAAAGGCAGGAGAAAACACAGATTCAAATCATTCACACCTTTGTCTACCTGCCACTTTCAATGCCTGACAACAACATCTTTGCACCGCAAAACCCCAGGGTTCTGGATTACGCCATGTACTGAGAACAAGCATGGTGAGACTGTCTCTTGTTGTTTGGGGAGAGGAGCAAGCCATCATTATCCGTGTAATTTCCGTAGAACTATTTTTCCACTGAACCAGGTTTACAAACATTATCCGTTTTCCATTAAAGCTTATGTACGTTTCATGCTTTCTGTGTGTCTTAGGCCGGGTTTATACTTCACACGACGCATGCTGCAGCAGACGCTCCTGCTACACAAGCGTTGTAGTGTTTATACTTGAGCATGTACTTTGCGTACATCTGGAGGAATCCACCAGGTGGCAGTGCAAGATGATATGACGGTGAGAACAGGTTCAGCTTCGCTGTGTTGCGAATTGCCTGGAACACCCAATAAATTCCGATGACATCTTACCGCAATATCTCTGAAATGGATGTTTAATGATTAAATCCATCAGTCCAGGGATTTGTCCATTTCATGTACGCATTGGGCACGAAAAAGAAATAATCCCCGGACGAGGCATCAGCTCATCGCAAGGTGAATGCAAGCACTCACATATACTAGCGTCATTTTAGTGTAACCAAATCTGCATATCTTTGGGAGGAAACCCGGCAGGAAAACATGTAAACTCCAGGCAGGGAATATCAGCGACATGACTCCCTGCAAGACCGCAGCGCTAACGCTCCGCCACTGTGTGACCCCCATGTGTGTAATTAACAGTATTCATTATTTATACGAAATTACCGAGTTATCTGTAAAATGTAACATACATACTTTAATGCATTTCATCATGAAAGTGATATCAAGTATAAATCTAAGGATTCTAAATGTGCAGAGAGTTGGAATATCATACATTTTAATGTGTTCTGTGTGGCGATTGCTGCTGTCAGGACTTGATGGAAGCCCTAGAAAAAAAGACGGCACAGAAGACAGTATGTGAGACTTTTAAAATGTATCGTGTCATTACGATCGGGAATATGCAACGCTTGAATATAAAAGTACCACGAATACATCTGTATGTCTTCTTCATTTTGCTTCACCACATCGAACCATTTATCAAATATCGAAGCGCGAACACAGATCTCGTAGGATCCATGAAGCGGCTTTCTGTCACATGTAGATAGTAAACAGAGACTCTTGACGTCACATTCCCACTTTTAGCACACTGCGTGCACGCGTTGCGTTAATTTCTTAGGACCTGCTCAGAGGATGCATCAAATGAATGCTCTGAACGTGTGGCAGCCATGATGTGGGTGCATACGCGTTCTGAGCGTGAAGTATAAACGAGCCCTTAGTGAGTTCGTGTTCACTGTGGGGTCAAGGGAGGGTTTGTATTGAATATTTGTGCTGCATCTTTTCTTTTTAGTATTACTTTCTGCCGGACACTTTTGGGGTTGAATGTTATGTCTGGGGTTGGTTGGGGTGTGATTATATATAATATACATACTAGCCAACCCGCGGTGTAACATACGCCGCATAATTATTTATTGATGGTTGAACACTTCCTGAATGACACAGTTGTCCAAATGGGGTGGGTTTGAGGATACAACTGTGAGTGAATGAAAAGATGGAACTCTGGAGAGAGCAACATACAATTGTCCGTGACTGAAAACTGGTTTTGGCAGATACAGGCATATCGTTTTGAAAGTTTGTCCCTGTGCCTTATTGTCATCGCAAAGGCCAATTTAACAGGAAATTGTCTGCGTGTAAAAGTAAAAGGCAAATTTGAATCTGATGGGGTCAGGGATATCCGGGGAATAAGGACAGTTTGTGAGGTAGGAGCTGCGATAGTTTTACACTCCAGTAAATTGCGGTGAATGCTGGTAATAGTCAGTCTAGTGCCATCACAGAGACTTCTTGCTGGCATGAGGTTTCTGAGAAGCATGACGACTGAACCTATTTTAATTTTGAGTTTATGCGGAGGCATGGCAGTAGGAGTAAGACTGTTAAGAAATTCTTCAGGGAATGAAACTTGATCTGCAGGATCGTCTGTGACGATGGAGTCAACGCTGGTGAAAGCTACTTCGTCAGTAGGGATACGTTTCGGTACTTGTTCATTAAGGTGTAGCAAGTCTTCGTTGGTGACGCGGCTCTGTCATGCGTATCCCATGGTCTCTGTCTTGCGTGCCATGGTCGGCTGCTTAGTGAATTGTTGGTTGGCGGATGTGGCTCTATCTTACGTGCATCTTGCTTGCCATGGACTTAGTGAATTATATATATATAGATAATATTATGTAATGTAATCAGCAAAAGTGAAAGGGAAGGTCTACATCAGGCATGCGCAACCTTTCCGCTATTGACGGCCGCACTACAGACTTTTTACTTTAATAACGGCCGCCAGTAAGTCCAAGTAAACTTAATAATGTTTTATGATTTATGTAAAAATTTACAGATTACACATTAAAACAGAGTATGATATATCTGACAATATTCAATTTACTGGTCTACATATGTAAAAAAATGTCTACGAAACATCATATAGGACAAAAAACCTTTACAGCAATTGTTTCAGGAAGTTTGGAAAACATCGCCATTAATGGCTTCCTTGCTCTTGCATGTTTGCAGACAGACTTGCAAAGTCAGGGGACTCGCTGGAGACCATTAGGAGATGGCAGTGCTACATCGAATGCTACTTCCATTTGTTTATCCACGCTGCACCATCTCACCCCATTTCTCCCAGGAAATGCGGAGTAAGCTCGAGAGTCCCTAGGCCTCGATGAATATATAAAGGGCAACATTTTGGTCAACATACCGACCCGGCTAAGGAAGGTTCTGCGGTGTTTGAGATTCTACACTTGCAGGAGTCTATAGACCCCAGAGTCCAAATCGGCTTTCGGCGTCACCATACCGACCCGGCCGACAAAGATTCCGCGGCGTTGAGACCCCTTACTCGCTGGAGTCCAGAGACCCTACACCTGCACGGCCGCCATTACGTACACTTTAATATACACGTCCACGGCCGCCAAAGTCCTTGCCCACGGCCGCATGCGGCCGTACGGCCGCAGGTTGCGCACAGCTGGTCTACATGATGGTAGTGAGACCAGCTATGTTATATGGGTTGGAGACAGTGGCACTGACCAGAAAGCAGGAAACAGAGCTGGAGGTAGCAGAGTTAAAGATGTTAAGATTTGCACTGGGTGTGACAAGGATGGATAGGATTAGAAATGAGCACATTACAGGGTCAACACAATTTGTATGGTTGGGAAACAGTCAGAGAGGCGAGATTGCGTTGGTTTGGACATGTGCAGAGGAGAGATGCTAAGGATAGAGCTGCCAGGGAAGAGGAAAAGAGGAAGACCTAAGCGAAAGTTTAAGGATGTGGTCAGAGAGGACGTGCAGGTGATGGGTGTATTAGAGCAAGATGCAGAGGACAGAAAGGTATGGAAGAAGATGATCCTCTGTGGCAACCCCTAACGGGAGCAGCCGAAAGAAGGATATATATGTGTATACAGTGCATCCGGAAAGTATTCACAGCGCATCACTTTTTCCACATTTTTGTTATGTTACAGCCTTATTCCAAAATGGATTAAGTTCGTTTTTTTCCTCAGAATTCTACACACAACACCCCATAATGACAACATGAAAAAAGTTTACTTGAGGTTTTTGCAAATTTATTAAAAATAAAAAAACTGAGAAATCACATGTACATAAGTATTCACAGCCTTTGCTCAATACTTTGTCGATGCACCTTTGGCAGCAATTATAGCCTCAAGTCTTTTTGAATATGATGCCACAAGCTTGGCACACCTATCCTTGGCCAGTTTCGCCCATTCCTTTTTGCAGCACCTCTCAAGCTCCATCAGGTTGGATGGGAAGCGTCGGTGCACTGCCATTTTAAGATCTCTCCAGAGATGTTCAATCGGATTCAAGTCTGGGCTCTGGCTGGGCCACTCAAGGACATTCACAGAGTTGTCCTGAAGCCACTCCTTTGATATCTTGGCTGTGTGCTTAGGGTCGTTGTCCTGCTGAAAGATGAACCGTCGCCCCAGTCTGAGGTCAAGAGCGCTCTGGAGCAGGTTTTCATCCAGGATGTCTCTGTACATTGCTTCAGTCATCTTTCCCTTTATCCTGACTTGTCCCCAGTTCCTGCCGCTAAAAAACATCCCCACAGCATGATGCTGCCACCACCATGCTTCACTGTAGGGATGGTATTGGCCTGGTGATGAGCGGTGCCTGGTTTCCTCCAAATGTGACGCCTGGCATTCACACCAAAAAGTTCAATCTTTGTCTCATCAGACCAGAGAATTTTCTTTCTCATGGTCTGAGAGTCCTTCCGGTGTCTTTTGGCAAACTCCAGGTGGGCTGCCATGTGCCTTTTACTAAGGAGTGGCTTCCGTCTGGCCACTCTACCATACAGGCCTGATTGGTGGATTGCTGCAGAGATGGTTGTCCTTCTGGAAGGTTCTCCTCTCTCCACAGAGGACCTCTGGAGCTCTAACAGAGTGACCATCGGGTTCTTGGTCACCTCCCTGACTAAGGTCCTTCTCCCCCGATCGCTCAGTTTAGATGGCTGGCCAGCTCTAGGAAGAGTCCTGGTGGTTTCGAACTTCTTCCACTTACAGATGATGGAGGCCACTGTGCTCATTGGGACCTTCAAAGCAGCAGAAATTTTTCTGTAACCTTCCCCAGATTTGTGCCTCGAGATAATCCTGTCTCAGAGGTCTACAGACAATTCCTTTGACTTCATGCTTGGTTTGTGCTCTGACATGAACTGTCAACTGTGGGACCTTATATAGACAGGTGTGTGCCTTTCCAAATCATGTCCAATCAACTGAATTTACCACAGGTGGACTCCAATTAAGTTGCAGAAACACCTCAAGGATGATCAGGGGAAACAAGGATGCACCTGAGCTTAATTTTGAGCTTCATGGCAAAGGCCGTGAATACTTATGTACATGTGATTTCTCAATTTTTTTTATTTTTAATAAATTTGCAAAAACTTCAAACTTTTTTCACATTGTCATTATGGGGTGTTGTGTGTAGAATTCTGTAGAACTTAATCCATTTTGGAATAAGGCTGTAACATAACAAAATGTGGAAAAAGTGATGCGCTGTGAATACTTTACGGATGCACTATACATATATATAATGTGTATGTGTGTGTGTATATATGTATGTATGTAATGTACATCGTTTACTGTCAAATAATGCAAAGAGTACGCGACACGTGTTTCTCCCTTATTTGGGCTTATCAGGCCTACACACTCCACTGCACCCCTCACGTACATTGAATCTCGGACATCAGCGTCAGAGGCGAAGCCCCATTACACTGCGCCACGGCATGTGGTTCATTTATTTATTACATTCTTAGCATTTGTAGTTTGAATCACTATCTGACCTCGGACGTCGAAACACTTGTCGCATACTCTTTGCATTATTTGACAGTAAACTATGTTACATTCTATGATCTGCTTCTCGCAACTGAGAGGGCGTGACGGATGTTTGCCAACTTGCAGACCAACCATATACATTACCTGGTAGGTAACCACCCATAAAATCAGATTGTGATTCAGACTATGAATGCTATATACTAGCTGAAATACCCAGCATTGTTCCGGGAGGAAAGTAAAGTGTTTGGTTTTTTGTTTTTTTTTAATTGTTTGAGAAAAACATAATTAAAAAAAACACAACATTAAAAATAAATTAACAAACAATAAAGACTCACTAATGTGCTTGTTTTGCGGTCATGTATGTATGTCATCATCCAGTTGACGCTCAGTACTGGCCAACTCTATTTAATTTGAAAAGCAACAGGGGCGCGGTGGTGCTCAAACATAAAGAATGCTGGCAGTCGCCTGCTATATACTAACTGTGTAAGCCGATCCTAGAAAGTATTGAAATCATCAGAACTACTCTGGGCATCTTTCTGCTATGAGGATTCGTGTTGCTGATGTGCTTGCATTGTTTGTGCATTAGCAGTTAAGCAACTGTCTTTCTTAGGAGGTTTCCTTTTGCTGGTGTGCTGGCCTCGCTTGCGTATTCTAGGAGCTGGAGCCCTCACCCCGACTTTGTCTCACTTCCGGGTCGGTCGGACATACACACACACACTTGCACACATAGAACTCTATTTAATTTAAAAAGCAACAGCGGTGTGGTGGTGCTCAAACATAAAGAATGCTGGCAGTCACCTCCATTATGACCTCTGATGGTTGTTCAGAGTTTCAAGTGGATGATAACATGCATACATGAGCTCAAAATCACCCCCCAGCCTACCCAGAAGGGGGTGGGTTATGGTTGATTTCACCCCACAATATTTTTAGTAGATTATTGAGAAACATGTGCGAAGTTTTATAGAGAGAGAGTGGAACCTCAGGTCACGGCTGTAATTCGTTCCAAAAATCAACCCAATTTAGTCATGACCTGAAGTAATTTCCCCCCCATAGGATTGTATGTAAATACAATTCATCCGTTCCGGACCATACGAACTGTATGTAAATATATATATATTTTTTTAAAGATTTTTAAGCACCAAAATAGTTAATTATACCATAGAATTCACAGTGTAATAGTAAACTAAATGTAAAAAACATGAATAACACTGAGAAAACCTTGAACAGAGAAAACTACATTGCAAGAGTTCACGCTATAGCCTTACGAACGGCTCGCTGTAAACACTTTTTTTTTTTTTTTCTTATGAGTTTTAAGCACAGGGAAAAAATGAACATTTGAAAAATCTGCAATTTATACAAAAACTAACCATAAACAACCAAGAAAACTAACCTTGCATGAGTCGAGTTCTGGCATGAAGGAAGTGAGGAGGAACTGGGTGGAGAGATTATTACAGATTTGAGGTAAAGTCTGTGACAATGCGGGTTCGCTGCATGCTCCTATCTCGCTTCTGGGAGCCCTTAAACCCGTCACCGTCGGTAATGTTACCGATGACCACGACAGTGAGGCACTACACTGGAGCAAGGGGATGGTGCAAAAAGTGCCAAATGCTTTTATTAAAATCAACAAATCAACAATCAAAAACAAAGTCCAAATTAAGTAAAGTGCAGTGCTTTCAGAATCCTTCAATAAATAAATAATCCCATAAAAACAAAAGTGGAGGTTAAAATCCAATAGAAAAACGTATTCATTAAATAAGAGGTTAAAACAATGCTGGAAGCAGTCTCTTTAAAAACAAGCCCGGTGCATTCTTTAACTGATGACACCCGCTACCTTCTTGGCCTTATGCGGCCAGACGTCGTCCTTTTGGTCACTCCAGCTCCTTGATCCAAACACCCCTGCTTGGGCTCACTGTCCTGTTGCCTGCCTGCGAGCATGCGCTCGCTCACTCACACCGGTTCTTTCCACACTGCTTCCTGCTTACTTCCTCACTCCGCAACCTCTATCTTTCTTTTCTTTTCTTTTTCCTCCCTTTAGCCGCCTCGCGCTTCTATTTATGTAGGGGACGTGGCAGCTGTAACGCCGCGATTATTTATTTTAAAACTAGCCTCTTGACGTGAGCTGTGGATCCACTTTACCACAAAGTCCCTCTGCGCGATGCGGTCCAGATCTAATTTTGCAGCTCCAGATCATCTGCATGACCTTGATTTATGCGGGGACGATTCCAGTTTGGTGCGAAGACGATTCTTCATGTTGTCAGTTCGCACACTTCTCAATGGTCCGGGATTTTTCGGGTGATTTTCTATGTAATAAACTTAAGTTATAGTGTAATGAAAATTGCATAATTAGATCTGGACCAATGTGTACTACACAGGGAGAGACTGAACACGTGCGGAAATCACCGGCGTGTACAAACCAGAAGGGAAATGAAATAGAGCACAAAGAGTTCCCAGCGAATGCACAGGGAGAGACTGAACACTTGCGGAAATCATCGGCGTGTACGAACTGAAAGGGAAACTGGCTTGTTCGTCACCAGAGTGTGTGGTCGTGAACAGATGCAAAAGTTTGGCAAACTTTTTGGTTGTAACCCGATTTGTACGTGTTCAGAGACGTTCGTGACCCGAGGTTCCACTGTGTATATATATATATATATATATCTAGATATATATCTAGATCTAGATATATATCTAGATCTTGATATAATATGTGTTATATAGTATTGATATTGTTTGGCGTTTGTTCATTTCTTTTTTTAGTATTATTAATATATGGGGAAAGTTTATTTGGAAGAAGTACGGCTTGTCTGGTCAAACGTCCTCAACTTGGCAGGCCATGTGTCTTGGTGGTGTAGCTGCCGGTTTTGGAGAGTGAGTCGGCTATATTACAAGGTTAGTCCGACACAAAAAATAAGTTTAACAGTGCGTAGTAGGGGTGCACGGTCTGACAATTTTAGATTATGACCGTCTTTAAGATCGATCACAATCTAATTGTCAAGAGAATCGTACAGATCGTGATCTTTTATATTCTTCTCATACTCAATACTAATGGATCCGTGCCAAGCTCACAAACCAACAGAATGATTTCCCGTTGTGATTGGCCAAATTATATCACGTATCCCCACCACGGCTCTCTTGTATGAAAAAGTTAAAAACAGTTTGTAGTGCGCAAGCAGCATGGCAGTAGTGTGGCAGTGGTTCGGCTATGCACAGTCAGATACTGCACAAAGCAAAGTTTTATATGTAAAATTTATCGGACAACGGGCGGCACTTCGGGAGGCAATACAACAGATATATTTAATCATCTTAAACGGAGACACCTGAAGGAACATGCCGAGACTGTTTCTTGCATGGTCGCAAAGCATAAACGGTTGTCATTGACTGCCGCATTAGGGTTAATGAATCCTACATGAATATGAAAACTTGATTAGCCAAATTAGGGGTGGGCAATCTTTCCAAAAATCATATCACAGATTGCAATTCAGATTGTGAATCATGTTTTTCAATGTGGCATACACTTAAGAGAATATCCGGACTGAAACTCATCAAGACCTAAGTAAGTTTATTTTAAATATTAAAGTTGAATTCAATTGTTCTCTTGTTTGCTAGCTAAACGGAATTAAGGTACACCCCCCGAATCTGGCAAGTAAGTGAGGAAAGGAAGTTCAGAATCAAAGTTCAGAACAAGGCTGACAGATGAACATTTAAATGACTCCATAAGAGTGAACCTAAGTGGCTACCCTCCACCATACATCTCTCTTTTTGACTCCATGCAGTGCCAGTCATCTGACTAACTAAAAAACGCATCACACATGCAACTGGACATGTGAATAGTCCTGTGAAGTGAAACAGTGACATGGAACAAAATGACAAATGAAGAAGTAATATCTGTGTATTTGTAATTGCATTGTTTTGTTTTGACAGTATTCATGTTTTAATTCAGTAGTGTGACATACAAAAAGGACTTGCAGGTGAACTAAATTTTTTTTGTGGTGTGTTAATGCAAAATGTGAGTTGTGGACACCAACATTTTGTAAATGTTCAGGCAAAACAAGCTTATTCCGTTTGTTTGGGTTGAAATAAGCTATGAGAATAAACGTTAGAAAACATGAGTAGCTCTCGGCCATTTTCATTTTGTAAAAGTAGCTCTCAGGGGAAAAAAGGCTGGACACCCCTGCATTAGAGCATTCGAAAAAATATGATAAAAGCAGGAAACGATGGAAAGAGGTGACTGAGGTGGTCACATTCTACCTAGCTAAGGATATGGTACCATTCAAAGCTGTAGACAACATGGGTTTTAAGAAACTGATGCACACTTTAGATGCGAGATATGATCTTCCAAGTCGCAAATATTTTTCTGATATGGCCATTCCGCATATGTATAGCGATTGCTGACAGAGGGTTGCAAAGCATTTAAAGAACGGCAAATTTTTTGCAACGACAAGTGACTTGTGGTCTAGTCGAACATTTGAGCTGTGTCTGGATGCCTGGCAAAAAAATATCTTTGTATCCCAGTGACCAGTGCACCATCAGAATGTTCAGCACAGGTGGCAATATTGTCACACGTCAAAAGTGGATCAATTGATTTTTCCTTGCCAAAAACCTATCACTGTAAGCAGAAAATCATTACATCTAATGTAAACACAATGTCAACCTAATCTTTCATGTTTAAAATATAAAACTAAAGTGCTTGGAGTTTAGCTAGCTAGTTTAATAGCATAGAGAAGTTGTTTGTACCTGTATTTAAAATGAAAGGTACTGGACATTTGATTCTTCACCTGTTTCTACCTCATCATATACCTTTCTACCTCTAATTGTAGCTTTTAATTTTACTACTTAGAATGATTGTGAAACAGTCATCTTGCACTTTTGTTTACATTTAAATACATTTTTTTTAAAATCTGTTTTATGATTATGTGGCTGTTGATCCCAACTTCAAACTGAAGCTAAAACTGCAAAATTTTTAATGTTGTATGAAACTGACAAAATTTGAAAAGTGCACTTATTTATATTGGTTATGTTATCTGTTAGCTGGTAATTACAATTTTTTAAAGAATGTTCATGTTTGAAAGTGTCAGAATTTGAAAATTACCCTTCTTTACATTTTATTATTTGTAGAATTATTTTCGTATGTAATCTGTTCACAATTTAAATTCAACTTTCATATCCTCTTTAATAAAACCCCTGTGTGCGTCCAGTGTCCGTGTGTGTGTGTGTCTTCTGGTGAAGTGCGCATGCGCAGGGCATGGTGCGATGCTTCAAAGTAGATGCTTCAAAGGTCGCCTGACACGTCACACAAGACAGAAAGGGCGGGACTTAAAAAATATCACGCAGCCGTTCCAATCGGATTTCGGTAAATGAGGTAAGAACTAAAACATAAAACACGAAAAATCCAATCGGGTACTGAGACGCGGAGACCAGCTTCCCCATTGTTGTACAAGTGTTCACTCTGAGGATGTCAGATTTGCAATTAAGAAGCTTGGCCCGGGAAAGTGTAAAGTGTCAGTCGTTGAAGGGGTTTTCCTAAATATACAAATTTTCATGATACTGCAATACAATGACTTTTAAAAATAGATTTATTTTCGCGCACATTAAATCAGTTGCTGGGGAGAATCTGCTGATTGCCCACTGTTGTGACAGAAAATTAAACGCATATTACGGACAGCAAAGCCAGTATTACTGTCAGAGAAAATTACGGAAAAAATTTAATGAGGTAAAAGGTCCCTTGCCATTTAATATTGACTGTTCCTACTAATGTTTATGGACTACTGTTCTAACGCCTGTTATTGTAACGGGCTTAATGTCTAGTTTAAAATAAAGTGTAACTTGGGTCTTTATAGGGATGCACTGATATGGGAATTTTGGGCCGATGCCGATATCCGATAATGTCTATGTACTTATCTGCCGATGCCGATATACATATTTATAAGATACAGAGAAAAATGAGACTTGATCTGTCTGGACAAGAATTACAGACAAAGTGAACATATATTTGTATAACAATTTTGCACACCACATTAAAAACAAATGATATCTGCCACACATTTGGCTGGCTACCTGTTGGTTATATGGGAAACAGTTTTGCAGGTTGTTGCTTTAAATAACACTTTTCTTTCTTTTTAATGGAACAAATACAACAAATTCAACAATAATCGAAAAAATGATAACTGAAAAAAATAGTAAAATGTACAATGAAATAATAAGCAATACCACTTAAGAATAACAACTTTTGCAGATTATTTACAATCATTAAAATGGCTTCTGCTCAACCACATTTGGCTGGCTATCTGATCCTTTGTTTTACAGTCTGCAGTGTTAAATACCACAATTTTTTTCTTTCTTTTTGATGGAATAAATCTAACCAATCTATAATTTTAAAAAACAGAAAAGCGTACAACAGTAAAGAAATAAAGAACTTTTTTTCTGGAGGCTTATCATTCTTTTCTATTTTTTAAGCACGATGGGGAGGTTTTTCTTAACGAACAAGAGCATCTCTGCCTTGTCGCAGGAAATTCTGTTTCTCTTTTCGTTGATCACATTAGAAGCCAAACTGAATAATCTCTCACTGTCCACACTAGTATATGGGGCTGACAGGAACTTGCGTGCTACTTTGGCAATGGTAGGAAACCAACTCCAGTTGTTGTTCCAGTATTTCAGTGGATTTTCATTCCTCTGGATTGGTGCTTCAGAAAGAAATCCCTGCACCTGCCGAGTAGCATGCATACATATACAGTATTATATTCTGTGTCATCTTTCATATCTAAAAGATAGATCTGCATTTTGGCTTTTACCAGGGCTGTCAGATTAAGATTAGAATCCTTACAATAAAAATAAGTATATGGCATTTGAATTGAATGCATGTCTGCATTGTCTTTGCTGTTTTTTGAAACATTTTATTATTAATATTTTTGCTTTTCACTGTCGATCAAGGGTGCCCACACTTTTTCGGCTTGCAAGCTACTTTTAAAATGACCAGGTCGAAGTGATCTACCTACATTAAAAAAGCTCTATATATATATATTGAGTATACATAAAATATATGTTGTTGTACCTTGCATAACTGAATAACCCCTATGGCACAATAACAATTCAATACATTTATGGTCACTACAGTATTTGGATTTAATAATCTTCATGTGGGAAAAGGCTGACTCACATAAATAAGTACAGCCGAATAATGCAGTCAAGGACGTAGCACATTTCCTCATGTTTGGGTACTTTTTCTCTGCAAGTTCCAGAACTGTCCATGAGCTCCAGACTTCAGCTGAATGTGAAAAATGACGGCTGTCCGATTTAACTGTGATTTTAGTTCCCTCTCCTTTCTCTTTCTCGGATCGCTTTTTGGAAGAAAGTCAGTTTCGTAGTTTTTATGAACAGTTCGAAAGTGCCTTTCCACATTTTCCTTCTTTGGAATAGCAATGATAGATTGACAGATCAGACAAACGCACTTCGATTGTGACATTGTGAGAAAAAAAATACTCTTCCAATTCCACATCTGGCCCATACCCTTCCCAAACAATTTTTTTAAAATCCCTTCTTTAGTCGATATAAATTGGAAGGCTAACTAGATCACAGCCGGAGTTTTGCTGTAGCTCGTGCATTTGATCATGCGTGCGGGATGACCAGTGTGTTAGGAAAAGAGATCTCAGACTGGCCGTCCTGTATGTCAATCAAGTGGCAAATGCCATAGGGAGGATATATGATAGACCATTGGTTCTCAAACTGTGGGGCGGGCCCCCCTATGGGGGTGCAAAGTAACAAAAAGGGGGGCGCGAAGATGTGAAAAAAAGAAAACAAGAATCGAAAATATGAAAAATACATCTATTGAAACCGAAACAAATTAACTTAAACTAGTGCTGGGCGGTATACCGGTTCATACCAAAAACCGTTTTTTATTTTTTTTTATGATATGGATTTTTCTTATACCGCAACACCGGTTTAAATTGCTTAAACGACGTTTGGAACGTGGCGCAGCGAGAAACTGTTCAAGTGGGGACCTTTTTCACTGCTACACCGCTAAACACAGATTTGTTGCACTAGGGCTCTTTTTCACTGCTACACCACCAAAATAGTGGGCGGTAGCATAGGAATGCTGCACGGTGAAAATGGACAGAGAGTCTGGAGATACTTTAGTTTTAAAAGGTCAGATGTGTAAATACTGTTTTTATACTACTGGATAATACTGCAAGCCAAGTTGTACTTGTTTTACTTGTTTTCAATACAGTGTAATGTACCTGGGTACTGTGTAATAGTGTGACGACATGTTGACTTTATTCTCGCCGTTTATGTCAAGATTAAAGTCGACATGTTGACTTTATTCTCGTAATTTGTCATTAAAGTAGAACATCGTAAACTAAACTTCATCGTAAAATGAATATTTAATTTACTAGATTTTCTCAAACCCCGTCATAAGTTATATAGCACATTAAATGCTTTGTGTTAAGTGATTCTTAAACTGGCTTCTTCTTGCACTAAGAGGAGGCGCCGGCAGCGATCTGTAGTCAAGAATACATTCACTTCATGATCTTCCTTCTCTCTGAACATTTAGAACTAGGGGGCTTCGCTCGCCAACCCCTGGTGTTGGGAAATTACAAAGAGCGTGATGTATGAATGAGATATAGCACAGTGTGAAGGTGTAGATGATGCAGATAGGAAGCAAACAATAAAGTGTTTGGCACAGTGTAAAGGTTTATTGGAAAATTTCTTTGTAAACAACATTAGTAGTAAAGATGGTGTCTTGTCCTTGAATGAGTTTTCCTTGGCATGGAGCATTTATGACCTTAACTTTAACGTCAGATGAACGTCGAAGTTGTGAGAAGGCCACATAAAGTTGTCCATGTACAAAAACGGGCTCAGATAGGTAGATGCCAACCTTGTGCATGGTTTGTCCTTGTGATTTGTTGATGGTCATGGCAAAGGCAGGTTTAATGGGGAATTGTTTCCGTTTAAGTGTAAAAGGTAATTCCAGGTCAGAACTTGTAAGGTCAATTCTAGGAATTAGAACAGTATTGTTAGCATGTGATCATGTAAGAACTGTTGCTTGAATAACATTGTGTGTTATGGTGTAGACGACTAAACGTGTACCATTGCATAAACCCTATTTAGTGTTAAGGTTTCTTAATAGCATGAGTATTGTTCCGTTTTTAAGGCTAAGACTGTGTTGTGGTAATCCGGCTGGGTTAATAGTGTTCAAATATGCTAAGGGGAAATGAAGATGGTCATTGTCGTCATCAGAGTCAACTTTGTCAGAGCTTAGAAAGAGGTGTGACTCTCCAGGAAGTAATGAAATGACCTGGTTATTAATGTGATCAACAGTAATATTTTTTGGACATAATATACTTCGTTGTGTTAAAAGGGGCATTTGGTCTAATGAGACCGCTGTTCCAAATATCTCTGTAAGTAAGTCGTCGCAGATGAAGGGTTGAGGAATTGTAATAATATCTGGGTGAAGTCCATCTGTATTGGTGAGTGTACAATGTTCTAGTTGTAATAACCAATTGTTATATTCGGGATCTGGAAATCGCATGTTTTGTACCAAGTGTATCTTTAGAAAGCAATGCCAATTGTTCGCGTAACATTTTTTGTTCCGCGGTTTTAGAAGCGCGCCGAGGTGAAGTTTTTTTTTTTGATGCGGGTTCGTGTTTGTGGTCCCGTTACTCGAGCCGTCTAGTTTTGTATCCGTGATCATGAATTGATGACTTGTTTGATCATTATCGTTAGGAATATGGATAAGTAATAAGTAGGATCGAACTCACTGTTCGTTTCTTCGTATTATCACCAATCAGGTCTCGCGCCTGTATATGTATTGTAGTTCGGTCTCTTGTTGTGTATGTATGACGTCGTCGCGTATTTTAAGGTGGACTGAATAATAGCTGAGCGCATGGCATGTGGAGCAATAGGTAAGCACTGTCTAAAATCTACTCCTAATAAAAGTACCTTTCCTCCAAAGGGAATATTATTATTCATCAACGCAATGCCAATTGTCCGCGTATTTTAAGGTGGACTGAACAATAGCTGAGCGCATTGTAAGTGGAGTAATAGTTAAGCACTGTCTAAAATCTCCTCCTAATAAAAGTACCTTTCCCGCAAAGGGAATATTATTATTCATCAACGTTTGTAGAAGTTTATCAATGGTGTTGAGTAAGTGAGTGGATGCCATTGTACATTCATCTATAATTAATAGTGTGGCAAGACGGATGTTACGTGCATTGTTACTGTGCATTGTCATAGTGGATACCGATGTTTCTGTGATTGGGACCGGTATTTGGAATAAGGAGTGACATGTGTTTTTGGAGCCGAGACATTTTGTCTTCCGCGGTTTCAGAAGCGCTTTGTAGGTGCCGACGTGATTTGTGCATATTTGCGTTCTTGATTTGTTTCAGGGTGCACTGTTCCAATGCGATGTAATATTTGTCCACATACGCGAAAGCAGTATGGGTCATAGCCTTTTGGTGACCTGATCTTTACTCCGGTAGATGCAAAATCAAATGAACTATTGTAGGATGTAATGCAGTTCATAAAGTTTTTACTTTCAGGTACTTCGTTAGTTAGAAGCTTCTGTAGATATGTAGGATATGAATGTAAAGCAGGCAGTGTAATTTGACTTTTTTGACAACAACGTGTAAATTCATTACTTGTATTGCCATTTGTTTCTTCAGGGAAGTGAAGTGAATGACAATGATTGCAAATGACATTCATTAATCCCAATGAACTTTCATGAAAAGTGGACTTATTATTGAAAGCGTTGTCAGCTAACTGGCGCAATCGTTAGTGTGGTCGTGGGTCTGAATCGTCCTTTTTGTGTACGTTTCGCGTGCTATGTCCGTAGTCTGTCCCGTTTCGTGTCCAATGGGCTTTGTGTGGCGCTCGCGGCTTGTTTTTTTTTGTGTGCTGGGGGCTTGTTGCCTGAGTTTTTATTTCTGTTAGTGGAAGGGGTGTTTGTGTGTCGTGGGTGTGACTCCTTTGTTTTTGGGGTTCTAGGGGCGCGTGGCCTCATGTCTTATTTCAGTTACTGGAGGGGGGCTTTGGGTGTCGTGGGTCTCAATCCTCTTCTTTGTGTGTGTCCCGTTTCGTGTGCAATGGCTTTGTGCGTTTACGTTGCATTCCATCCGGCCGGTTTCCGTTGCTTGGGGGGGGGGGGGGGGTTTGAGGGGCGCCTGCGCAGTACGTCTTTTGTGGCCACGGCCCATGGCTGGATGTCCCTGCGTCCATCCGGTTTAGCATTCTCAGTTAGTAATATGGATGCTAAAGTAAATACTTAATATAATTTTCATGGTGAAATGCATTAAAGCATGCATTACTCATATGGGGGCACGGCGGCGTGCTTGCCTTGCATTTGCATGTTTTTCTGGTGGGTTTACTCGGCGCTTCAGTTTCCTTTCAAAGTCATGTAGGATGTGGGGTTTTGTTGTGCTATATTGACCCTGCTAGTGTATGTTTTGCTTGTATTCATCCTTCGATGTGCTGGCGACTCGTTCAGAGATGGGCGCAACTCTGAATGGATGGCATAATTAAACATGTATAACGAAGATATTTTTAAAGTTCTGAACACTCTGTGGGTTAAGTTTATAACTAGTTTTAATTTCACAAAGACGTTTATCGTGTGGTGATTGGTTATGTGGTGAAAGAAAAAGGAAGGATAGGAACTGGGGTTTTAGTAGCCTATGTCAGATAGAGACAGCATGCATGCAATAAAGATAACCCGCTCAGAAGAACATGCATTGAATTCTGTGTTCGTGTCTCCGACCAGCAGATCACAAACCCAACATTTACACAATATTTAAGTTAAACCTGTGCGATAGCTATTCATACATCCAGTTTGTTGGAGCCTCGTCACACCTGCCATAAAGTTCTCTACACTGAACATACACCTGGGGACCCCTTACTGCGAGGGAGCAGCACTACCGCCTCACTACCGTGCATGTGTAATACCTGCTTTAATGCATTTCATCATGAAAATGATATCAAGTATTTATCTTAGCATTCTAAATTTTCAGAAAGCAGGAATATCATGAAGTGAATGGATTCTGTATGGTGATCGCTGTCTTCTCTTAGTGCGGAGGAAGTCAGTTTAAGAAGCGTAGTGATTAATCACAGGGTCAGGGAACGTAACACAAAGCATTTAATGTGCTGCATTAATTTATGACAGGATAAATTAAGTAATTGATTAAACATTGATTTTAGGAAGAAGTTTAGTTTACGACATTCTACTTTAATTATGAAGTAAACTATGAGAATAAAGTGGAAATGTCGACTTTAATCTCAACATAAATGGCGAGAATAAAGTGGAAATGTTGATTTTGTTCTCGACATATAGTTTGTTTTTTTCTTCCCAGTATAGCTTAGCTTGAAGCAAGGTCCATATTAATGCAGTTTGCCTAAATGATGGTTCAGTTGGTAAAGATGTCATCACCAAGTTGCACTTGTTTTATTTTATTTTAATTTGGTGAATACTGTGTAATGCACCTGGGCTTGAAGTCTTGAAGCAATAGTGCAACTATCAGTAATAATACTATTATTTATTTTATTGTTATTATTTATTAGTTTAAATATTATGCAGTTTAATGATGATAAAGTTGTTTAAAAAGTCACTTTAACGTGTCAGTGGACAGAGATTGTTAACATTAACAGAAAGTGTAGTTGGTTTACAAAAAAAATGTACAATTTATTCCTTTTCTAAGACATATTCGGTGCAATACAATTTTTGACAAGCACTTCTGGATATTTTACTAAGTCTAAAAGCCTCTTTGTATGGTTGAAAATATGTTGTCAAAATTATAGTTTGTTTTTGCAAAATTTGTTCAATAAAAAGGTTCTATATTTTGACTGCATCTGTCATGCAATGTGATACCTTCTCCATTAGTGCCACCCCCTTAAAAACTATCACTTTATGGGGCAATGCAAAACTGTATTAATAATTGTGTGCACATTAAAATGTTTTTTTTTTGTACAGTGTACAATACTCTTGACAGTGGAATAGGTTATTCTTAGCCAGTAATTGCAGTGGAAAATGTGGTTAACATCCACTCATGCATGGGGAAAAAAATACCGTCGAATACTGTGAAACCGGGATAATTTAGAAAAATACAGTGATATAGAATTTTGGTCATACCGCCCACCCCTAACTTAAACTACATTCTGATACTAAAAAAATAAATATAGAGTTAGATAAATGTCGATAAAAGTTAAGTAAGTATAATAAAATATGCATCTATGATATATCATTAATTAAAAAAGAACAAATTGGTATTAGTGGGCTCCTTTCAAAAAAAAAACGTTGGGGGGGGGGGGGCACGATGAAAACTCGGGTCGCAAATACTTAATGGTTGAGAAATGCTGTGATAGACTAACGTTTAAAAAATTTTTTTTTTGAATGCAACGCGATCTACCTGCACTACCTTTGCGATCTACCGGTTGATCGTGATCGACGCATTGGGCACCCCTGTTGTAGATAATGATTTGCTTACAAGTTGCTCATTATTGCTTAAGAGACTCGGGTGAAACAGTGGCTTCCATGAATGTGATTGGCACTCCCACAAAAAGCAACGCAAAGAGAAATAAGACATGAACCGCACTGGCACTTTCTAAAGACAAACAAAATTGTCAGTGATTGCTCAAACAAAGTAAATGCAGTCATTTTTTTCTTTTTTTTTCCCTAGAGGCCAGAGGACCTTATATCCCTGTGTCTATTTTTTACAGTAAATAAACTGAAGCATTGTGACCCTTTAAGTGTTTTACAAATGAAACAAGTGTATTAAATGTTACTTTGTTGAGGTATTTTAAGTATTTTGTGTATTATAATCAATTATTAGCAGACAGCATTTTTCAAAGTAACAAACAAACTAGTTTTACATTTTTTTTATTTATGAAACTATTTAGTGAACATGCACTGAACAAAAATATGAAGCAAAGAAGCATAGGCTATAGTTGGCTCAGTCGCTTGATGAAAACTAGCGATCTTCAAAATGGGTGTGTTTAACACAGAAGATGCCAACCGTTTAACTAATGACTAATAACAATATGGGTTAACAATTTAGAAACACGTATAGGCTGATCCTAAAAAGTTACGTGCAAAAACAGATCTGTAAAATCCCACAATAGTGTCCAGCACATCTTAAGTAACATGAAGCCAAAGTTAGTGCGAGGTAAAACCAACAACCGCTCTTTTACATTCGATTTCCGTTTTTCTGTCTTGCCTTCTAAGATTTTTTATACATTCGAATTATGTTAGAATAGTGATATTTGATCCGACAGCCCTAGTTATTTACTTAAAACAATGTTGTAATGATATCAACAGAGGTGCTTTTTTTTTTTTTTTTAATAACTCCCCTCTGTTGTCATCTGGTTGTTTTCCTGAGGCATCAATGTGTTTTCAAGAATTTCGTTGTACATTTCGAAGAGAGTGCATGCCACCTCGTCATTTATCTTGGCCCTTTTCTGTTGTGGACCATCTATCTGTGATTCAGTTGTTTGCATTTTGTTCGATGCAAGTTCCATCTGAGCTTGCAACATTTTGAGTGCCAGTGATTTTACATGTGCATAGAAATAGCGGTCTTTGTATCTTGGGTCTACAATAGTGGCAACACAATACATGGATTCTGTGTAAATCTCAATGAAACAATTGTTTCCAGCCTCCAAGAGAGCGCTTTTACTGGTTTTGACTCTGAAGTCAGTATGAGCGCTTTTAGTCAACAGTCATTTTAAAGCATTAACTGAGGGAATAACGTTAGATGCCAAGGCTTCAGACTGGCAAATTTCTTTTGTCAGTTGTTTAAATGGAGCAAGGAGTGTGATTATGTTCACGATCAAACCCCACTGATTAGGCGTTAGAGTTGCAGGTAACTCAAAATCGGAGGCATAAGCCCCAAGGGCTCTTTTCTGCTCCAGCAAGCTTTGCAGCATATAGAATGTGCTGTTCCATCTAGTCGAAACGTCTTGCTGAAGCATTTTTGGCTGCATAGCAAGTTCAGTTTGTATAGTTTTGAGATGCGAGTTGGCTAATTGTGAATGCTTAAAGTGACCGACTATTTTTCTGCCGATCGCTATTGTATCCGAGACGCTGCGCTGGGATAGTACACCATCGTTCACGGAAAGCTGTAAAGTATGAGCCATACATGGCAAACTTGGGATCCCGCATTCCTCCATAGCCTTTGCAACGTTGTGTGCATTGTCTCGTGTAATACTACATGAACATTATCCATGGGTATTTTCCATGTTTCAAACATTCTTTTAAACGTTACAGAGAGTGCAGCACCCGTGTGTGATCCAGAGCTTTCTTGGGCGTACAAGATTGCTTTCTGCAATTCAAACTTGCAGTCGATCCACTGAGCAGTTAAACTAAGCATACTAATAGCTCTCATATCAGATGTCCATATATCAGTGGTAAAGCTTATGGCTGTGACATCTTCAGCAAGGAGTTTGTGCACATGACTTTCGACAATCGTATGTAACTCTGGAAGCGCTATATCAGAAAAATAATGGCGACCGTATCTTCTACAACAGAAAATGGCTGATCGTCCAGAGCAATAAATTCCGTCATCTTTGCAGTAATTGTTTGAGCTTTAGGGTTATCTTTATCAAATTTCTTTGATTTTTTTCAAGTAACTGATCAACACGTTGAACAACTGCAGTTTTTGATTTTGTTCACAGTGGCGCAGGATTCTCCTCTTTTGCTCTGAGGAATTCTGTATATTTGTCAGGATGGCGTGTCTTCAAGTGTGTAATTAAGTTGGTGGTATTGAAATTTCGCACTTTGGTCCCTCCGCGCAAAACATTAGTCGAACAAGTGTTGCAAATTGCATATTTTATGTCACTCTCACTCACTTTGAAAAACTTCCACACCGCACACATTTTTGCACAGTAGCCCAGCGTCGCCTAAACGTCTGGCACATCTGGAACACAGTGAATGCGTCATCAATATCGGTTCAAATTATCGGCCCAATTTAGTCATCAGTCCAAGGCCGATAAAATTATTTTAACCCATTATCTGCCGATACAGATAGAAATCCAATATTATTGTGCATCTCTACTTAAGTTTGAATCTGGATATTCCCTTAAGTGTATGCCACATTGAAATTCAGATTGTGGATCGTGATTTTGTGTTAAAAGGATTGTGATAAGATTTTTGGAAAGATCGCCCACCCCTAGTGGGCAGTATAGATAATAAATGAAAATTTATGTTTTATTCGTGTACATTATATTCTCAAACTATGTGATAGAGTTCCTTTGTGTGAAGTAAATCATCTTGATGTAAAGTTGCGCTTATGGTATCCTGTTTAGAAATACCTTTAGAAATATTCCTTTTGAATATATTTGAAATTTGCCTATGAATGTGAAAACCTTGGTTGGCAAAATTTCATAAAAGCCACAGAACTCTTAAAGCTGTTAACACGTCTATATTAGCATCTGTTGGGAGTGTGGGTCTTTTTATTACACTTTACAAAAACAACAAAAGAGTTTGTCTGCTGCATACATCTCTAAATGATATTGCTTTAAATCAAAGTTTTACATTTAAGAATTTAGCACCATCTGAAATTGTTTAATCTTTCAGTATTTGTCAGACTTTAAGTAGTTATCCATTTTGTTCTGTATACTTGACAAGTTTTGCCAATACTTGTTTGAACTCTTGTTAACTTTGCACATTGATCTCTTACTATCTTAACAGAGGAGAAGTCCGAACTGATACTTGAGAAACGAGAGCCAATAAGGAGCAGGCAGAGAACCCCTGCTAGTATTCGTCCACGCAGGCAGGATGTGCACAGGGTGGGTTATTTTTATACAGTTTAAATTCCCATTACTGCCATTTTTATATTTGACTATCACTATTTATATTTTTGCGTTTCTGTCTTCATTTTTCTTCATGTTGTCTGTTTTGTCTTTTTATGTATTCAGTAAACTGTGCCAAAGATACTCATTTCATTAAGCTAGGTTATCTACTGTTTTATCACACCTGCTAAATCCAGTTATTGTTACATGCTTGCTTATCTACATTTATGTCCAATGCAATGATTTTCCCAAGTAGATGGAGGACAAATTGACTTTGCTTAACTGAAGAACATCAACAAATGCAATTCAATTTATGGTAGAGTCAGTTTCTCTGTATTTACACAATATTTGTAAGTGTTGTGGAAATAATATTAAAGAAATAACACATTCATCTAGAAACTAGGTCAAAGTCATGTAATGTGTTAGTGGTGGAAATTAATTAGCCAAGCATGGTTCATTAGTTCAGTCCCTTAATTTTTGCGCCCTTTTCCCCTTTATTATACATTCAGTAAGAGCTCTGGCAATATGTTAATACTATTTTAAATTTTGATTTCTTTTTTTTTATGTTAAGTATGAAATTCAAGTAAAACAATTCATGTGTGGACCCCTCCCTTTTTTTTCCCTTTTTTTTCCCTTTTTTTATTATAAATGGTGTTTGTATATTGATGTAGTTTCATATAATAATACATTTAGAGTTATTGTACTGTATAACCATCATTCCAATATTATGACCTGCAACATTTAAGCCTTGTTAGACTGTAGTGTAGCCATTCTGGGAAATCAATTTCCAAAACACATTAGAGACCTGGGGGGAGACACTGCAGTTCTCTGCCCTTGGGTTTACATTTGGTCTAAATTGGACTAATTGCAATTTGCTGCCTGTAACTGCTACTTTAGGTCCATAATGTTTCCTCAAATAAAACTGCCGATTTGTTTCTTATATAACTTTGGTTCAAGTATAAAGTTAATATCTACTTTGCTAAAGTAGAAAATTATTTGAAAAACCATAAAAACCACTTGTCTCTTTCACTAATATTTGTTTGATATCTAGAGGGTATTGTACAGCAGCCGTACCACATGCACTTCAGAACAGGTCATCCACCTGAAGCCAAGCATGTTCGACCCAGCTAGTACTTGGATAGGAGACCATCTTGGAAAAGCTTGGGTTGCTGCTGGAAGTGGTGTTGGTGAGGCCAGCAAGGGATATTTGACTGTGGTCTGAATGTGGATCCCAATGCCCAGTGCAGTGATGGGGACACTGCACTATAAAAATGGTGCCGTCCTTCTGATAAGATGTAAAACTGACTGACTGCTTGGTCATAAAAGATTTCTGGGTGTCCTTTGTAAAGAAAGGGGTGTATACCAATGAAGTGCCTCACTTGGACACCTGGCATGTTCTTGATCTATTCTAGTAATTTCGTTGATTAGCTCCGATGCCTTCTTGGTTTGCAATATGTTTCTGTGGGAAAGATTTACTCTTAAGAAGGCCTTCAGGGTTTCCTAGAGTGTTCCTGTAGAAACCTCTAAGGATACATTTGTATATATACATATATATAAAAATTGATTGGTTTGGATATGAATTCTGTACGGGCGGCACGGTGGCGCAGTGGGTAGCGCTGCTGCCTCGCAGTTGGGAGACCTGGGGACCCGGGTTCGCTTCCCGGGTCCTCCCTGCGTGGAGTTTGCATGTTCTCCCCGTGTCTGCGTGGGTTTCCTCCGGGCGCTCCGGTTTCCTCCCACAATCCAAAGACATGCAGGTTAGGTGGACTGGCGATTCTAAATTGGCCCTAGTGTGTGCTTGGTGTGTGGGTGTGTTTGTGTGTGTCCTGCGGTGGGTTGGCACCCTGCCCAGGATTGGTTCCCTGCCTTGTGCCCTGTGTTGGCTGGGATTGGCTCCAGCAGACCCCCGTGACCCTGTGTTCGGATTCAGCGGGTTGGATAATGGATGGATGGATGGATGAATTCTGTACAGTTCTTGTCTGCTAATAAGTGGATTAAGACTCCATCTGCAAAATGAGTAGAATAGAAGGAATATGCTCTTGAGTTTGGGTTTAGAAATCTCTAGGGGACTGATATGGTCAGTTACAAACGATGTAATTGTCTTTGCAGTGTTAGATGTCATCACCCCTGTGGCAGGAGATCTATCTAGATCTGGATTTAAAACATCATTAAAGTCCCCAGCCATTATAATTTTATGAGTGTTCACATTGGGAATGGATGCAAATACATTTTGCATGAATTCCCTATCATCGACATTGGGTGCATAAATATTTATCAAAATCACTTTACAGTTAAATAAATTACCTATGACAATCGCATATCTCACTTCAGGATCAGATACTACATCTGATACTACAAATGAGACTGTTCTATGCATAAGAATTAAAACACCTCTAGTTTTCTTTATAAAGCTGGAATGGAACATTTGGCCAGTTCAGTCTTCGTGCAGCCAAAACTGATCCTTACTTAGTAAGTGGGTCTCATGTAAAAATACAATTTTAATGTTTAGACCTGTTAAGTGAGAGAATACATTTTCTCTTTAATTCGTGATTCAGCCCTTTAACATTCCAGCTCACAAAGTTAACTGTCCGGTCTTGGAGACATTGCTTCTGAACTTTTGTTGTCATTTTGTAGTCTTAACTGAAAATAAGACAGCTTTAACCATAATTTAAAATTTTCCCCAAGTTATTGCCATGAAGCCTATTGTTACGTTGGCACTTATAAGGATTAAAAGGATAGATTAGAGATAGCTTGCTCTCTTTCTATCCCCCCCTTAGTCTCCCCACCCCTTCATGAACATGGAGAGAAAACTTACAAAATCTTAGCTCATCAAATCCACAAGCAGGAAGTTCACAATGCAATCACCAACACAAACGGAGACAAAATCATTGACCATAAAAATATAATGCACACATTTGGAGACTACTATAAATCCTTATATTCTACTGAGTTTAAAGAAGACAAGACACAATCTAATGCATTTCTGGATGCATTACAGATACCACAAATAGATACTCTTAATGCAGAAAAATTGGATAAACTTCTGGCATGATCAGACTTATTAGATGCTAGAATCTCACTGCAGAGTGGGAAAGCAGCTGGCCCTGATGACTATCCTGTCGAATTTTATAAGAAATTCTCAACTCCACTAGCTGCCCTTCTCTTAGCAACATTTATAGAAGCTAGAGAAAATAAAATTCTACCTCAAACTTTTTGTCAAGCATTAATTAACATCTTTCCTAAACAAAATAAGGACTTTTTACAATGTGCATCATACAGACCAATTTCACTTCTGAATAATGATGTTAAGATACTCTCCAAAGTCCCCGCTAGAAGAATGGAGAAAGTGCTGCCTTCGGTAATATCACAAGACCAAACTGGATTTATTAAAGGCAGACACTTCCAATCTTCAACTGTTTAATGTAATATATTCACCCACAAAGTCAAACACCACGGAGATAATATCATTGGATGCAGAAGAAGCATTTGACATGGTTGAATGGAACTACCTTTTCACTACATTGGAGAAATTTGTGTTTGGCCCGAACATTTGTGCATGAATCAAACTACTTTATACCAATCCAGAAGCTTCAGTTTGTATTAACAACATTAATTCAGACTACTTTAAACTAGAGCATGGTGCCAGACAAGTGTCACCACTGCTTTTTGCAATTGTGATTGAGCCATTGGCAATTCATTGTCAAAATGCTTATGAGATAAAGGGGATTATCAGAGAAGGTCTGGAACAGAAAGTGTATCTATATGCAGATGATATGGTATTGTATATATCAGATACACAAAATATTGTGCATGCAATCCTGACAGCACTAATAGAATTTCAAAAGATTTCTAGTCTCAGAATCAGTTTGAATATAAGTGCGCTCTTCCCAGTGAATTCTCAAACATACAATATTAGATTGGACACCTTCCCTTTTATCAGATCAGTTTAAATACCTAGGGGTAAACATCACAAGTAAACATAAAGCTCTTTATCAACAAAATTTTGCCTTCTGTACAGAAAAAAATTAAGCAAGACTTGCATAGATGGTCAACCCTCCATCTCACTTTAGCTGTAAGAATTAACATTGTTAAGATGAATATCCTTCCTAAGCTTCTCTTTTAATTTCAAAACATTACAATATACATCAATAGATCATTTTTAAGATTCAACCATAACCTCAATTATTTGGAATTCAAAACACCCATGTATCCAAAGGGCGAACCTACAAAAGTGGAAGGTAGCATGGCTCTACCTAACCTTCAGCTTTATTCCTGGGCAGCAAACATACAAACTATAAAAACATGGACACAAATAGATTAACATACACAGGCTTGGTCCACAATAGAAATAAAATCCTGCAGTACTTCTTTATATTGCTTGCTTTGCACCTCTATAAATACAAGTTATCGCCAATATACTAACAACCCAATTGTGCTTCACTCACTCAGAATATGGAACCAATGTAGGAACTATTTTAAGATAGAGAAGCTTTTATCTGTTGCACCTCTGCACGAGAACCACCTTTTTCCACCCTCTCAAACATGTGCAGTTTTTAATGCCTGGAAAACATTTGGGATTAAAACACTTAGAGATCTGTACATAGACGTCTTTGCATTCTACGAACAATCACACTCCAAATTCAACTTTCCAGCAAACATATTTCTTTCACTACCTTCAAATTTGAAACTTTGTTAAGTAGAATCTGCCCAAAGTTTCCTCACCTCCCACCTACGTCTATGCCGGAAAAAATATTGGTCAGTCTCGATGACTCAGACGCATTTCCATAATATATAAAACCATTTTATAGTCTCTCCCTTTCAAAGATCCAAACAAACAGTAGGAAAAGGATCTCTCACTCAACATCTCAGAAAAGGAATGAAAAGTAGCAATGCAGAGAATTCACTCGAGTGCCATATGCGCAAAGCATAGAATTATTCAACTTGGAATTATATATCGAGCACATCTCTCTCGTTTAAAATTGTCCAAAATGTTTCCAGGGCAAGATCCAACCTGCAAACACTGCAATCAAGTTCTGCCGTCACTGGGCCACATGTTTTGGGCCTGCAACAAATTAACATAATTTTGGACCAAAATCTTTAAATGCCTTGTAGACAGCCTTGGTGTCACAATCCCTCCAAATCCACTAAAAGTTGTGTTTGGTGTACTTCCAGATGGGCTTAAAGTGGAGAAGGACAAACAAACTGTAATTGCCTTTACTACACTACTGACATGTAGACTTATCTTGCTCAACTGGAAGAATCCTAACTCACCTGTTCTAAGTCGGTGGGTAACTGATGTATAATATTTGAAACTGGAAAAAATCAAATTCGCACTTTGAGGATCTGTATAAAACTTTTTCAGAACCTGGCAGGATCTAAATAATATATTTTAGAATAAATATTTAAATTGAGGAAGCAGGTACTCTCCCCTCTTTTACTCCATATATCTTTATTTATTAATTTATCCATTTACTTATTTTCACTAGCGTAAAGTTTTACACTGCTGGCCTAGCTCTCTTTCTCAGGGGTTGGGGGTTGATTTGTTTCTAACCCTTTTTTTTTTTTTTTTTTTTTTTTTTCAGGTAAAACTTGAGTTATTTGTATGGAATGTTATTTGATTTTAATTATAACAAAAAAAAGGAAAGGGTGTATACCAATGTCCGGGCTAAATTGCCTACATTGGCCTAGTCATTCTGGCCTCCTAATCATCTCTTGCCTCTAAATGTCTCTCTCACCACTTCACCACCTAACAGCTAATGTGTGGTCAGCGCCCTGGTGCAAAATGGCTGCCGTTATATCATCCAGGTGGATATGCTATACATTAGTGGTGACTGAAGTGGTTCTCCTCTTACTGAAGAACTTTGAGTAGTGAGAAAAGCGCTATATAAATGTGAAGAATTATTAGTTGATTCTGAGCAACCAAAACACTCTCTAGTAAGGTTAACATTTTTAAATTTTCGTTTCAATAGTGGCTTCAGTTCCGGTTTCATATCATTGTGAACATGTGAAACTTAAAATTATGATATTGAATATGCATTGTTTTCATTTTTTCATATTTTCTTCAGTGCTGTTGATCATTTGATCAACACATGCTAACCGCTGTCTGAATGGACTAATAATTTATTTGACTCCTAGCAGCCCTGTCATGCCATCTGTTGCTTTTCTTGTCATATTGCATGTTTTCTGCAGAGTGATTCAGCTAAAGTTTGTCGAGTTTGTCTCTGTGCTTGTACCTTGGGTGATTTAGTCATGTCATGGACAGCTGACTTGTAAAGCTTTTCGTATTACAGTAATCCCTCCTCTATCATGGGGGTTGCGTTCCAGACCCTCCCGCGAAAGGTGAAAATCCGCGAAGTAGAAACCATATGTTTATATGGTTATTTTTATATTGTCATGCTTGGGTCACAGATTTGCACAGAAACACAGGAGGTTGTAGAGAGACAGGAACTTTATTCAAACACTGCAAACAAACATTTGTTTCTTTTTCAAAAGTTTAAACTGTGCTCCATGACAAGATAGAGATGACAGTTCCGTCTCACAATTAAAAGAATGCAAACATTTCTTCCTCTTCAAAGGAGTGCCCGTCAGGAGCAGAGAATGTCAGAGAGAGAAAGAAAAGCAAACAAATCAATAGGGCTGTTTGGGCTTTTAAGTATGCGAAGCACCGCCGGACAATGCAGCTGCTAGGAAGGGAGCAATGTAAAGGTAGTCTTTCAGCATTTTTTTAGAGGAGCGTCTGTATCGTATAGTGGTGCGAACAGCCCCCCCTGCTCACACCCCCTTCGTCAGGAGCACAGAATGTCAGAGAGAGTGAGAGAGAGAGAGACAGAGAAAAACAAACAATTAAAAATCAGTACGTGCCGTTCGAGCTTTTAAGTATGCGAAGCACCATGCAGGAAGCATATCGCTTGACAAAACAGCCACATTTAAGCCCAGCAAGGAAGAGAGCAATGTGAAGGTAATCTTTCAGTGTTTTTTGACGAGCGGCCGTATCTTCTAGGGGTGCGAACAGCCCCCGTGTTCACAATATATTTGAGGAGTTTTATTTAATAGGTAATACGCGCTGTGGTTGAATAGCTTCTCAGCCATCTGCCAGTAGCGTCCCTTGTATGAAATCAACTGAGCAAACCAACTGAGGAAGCATGTACCAGAAATTAAAAGACCCATTTTCCGCAGAAATCCGCGAACCAGCAAAAAATCCGCAATATATATTTAAATATGCTTACATATAAAATCTGCGATAGAGTGAAGCCGCGAAAGTCGAAGCGAGATATAGCGAGTGATTACTGTATTCATGTTCGGGGTGGTGGTGAATTTGTAAATGGTGAAAAAAGTTAGTTGTCAAACTGTGTTTAATGGCAAATGCTGCTGCTTTGCAGTAAGGAGACTGTGGAAGATTGTGGGTTCGCTTCCCGGTTCCTCTCTGTGTGGATAGCGCTTTGAGTACTGAGAAAAGCGCTATATAAATGTAATGAATTATTATTATTAAACAGTTCCCGACATAGTTTGCAGATTATAGTCTTTTCCAAGCCAAACCACCTCCACGCAAGTGAGGATGATCCACTTCTTGCAATTAAATTTAACGACATAGATCGCAAAGCTGTTTTATCTCCTGGCTCTGTTTGCTCACACATTTTTAGGCAGCTACGTTAGCCTTGTGGTGCACTGATCGCGCATACCTATGCGCTCACTTTGTGCGTACGTAGTAGTCTATCCTGGTGGGTTACATACCTTGACAGCTCACGCATTCACTGTCGTATGTTTTTGATTGTCACTCACTTTGCAAAAAACACTCTAATTTCAGCTTGCACATCATTAAAACAACAATTAAGATATTATCGAAGACAATGCATATCTCACAATCCTAATCTGTAAATGAAAATTGGGCACATGTGAGAATAGCATCAGGATAACCTATTTTAAAAAAAATACCTCTTCCAAATGTCAAAAGTGGACTTTGTAGCCAGGTTGTTCTGACAAAAAGCAATAGATGCATCCTACAATGAGACACAGTATACGACAATCGCTCATTTAAGAAAATTTTTAGAGTATGCTTATGCTGTGACTTCCTGTTTTAGGATATTAATGACACATCAACTTTGAAGGAATTTTGTAGCAATGAGTTTACAGGACTCTGTTCTGTCCTGTCCTGTGTTTATTCACTGAAGTGAATTTGTGTCATGCAACAAGAAAGTTTTCCAAACTATAAGGCTCCAGTAGAACTGCTTAAAAACTAGTAAGCATATATACATCAATAGAGAATTAAAAATGAGCACCCTGTTGGGGTCATACCACAGAAGTGAAATTCAGGTAGAAGAATCCTCTTAAGTTGTGTTAAGTACATGATAACACACATGGGGATACAACATGATTTATTTAATATGTACCTTCATGTATTGCAGCATACTCGCATTACTCGGGTGTAAACTCCCTGTTCTAAAATACAGGAGATGTGTAGGTGTAATGGGAGGCTGGCCAGGGGAGTTGACAAACAGCCTCTAGCTGAGCATGTGCAGTTACTTGTGTGCAACATGGGCTGATAACTTGCTGATGAACACCTGTCCCATTTCACAAAAAAATGGATTGGGCCTGGCTGAATGGTGCAAATGATGTAGGTAGTGCTAGTCAACGTCTCCTCCTCCACAAACACCAGACATAACAGCCACTGTAGCTAATAGCACTTCACACCGTATACAGTGCATCCGGAAAGTATTCACAGCGCATCACTTTTTCCACATTTTGTTATGTTACAGCCTTATTCCAAAATGGATTAAATTAATTCTTTTTCCTCAGAATTCTACACACAACACCCCATAATGACAACATGAAAAAAGTTTTTCAGCGGCAGGGACTGGGAGACTAGTCAGGATAAAGGGAAAGATGACTGCAGCAATGTACAGAGACATCCTGGATGAAAACCTGCTCCAGAGCGCTCTTGACCTCAGACTGGGGCGACGGTTCATCTTTCAGCAGGACAACAACCCTAAGCACACAGCCAAGATATCAAAGGAGTGGCTTCAGGACAACTCTATGAATGTCCTTGAATGGCCCAGCCAGAGCCCAGACTTGAATTCGATTGAACATCTCTGGAGAGATCTTAAAATGGCTGTGCACCGACGCTTCCCATCCAACCTGATGGAGCCTAAAAGGTGCTGTAAAGAGGAATGGGCGAAACTGGTCAAGGATAGGTGTGCCAAGCTTGTGGCATCATATTCAAAAAGACTTGAGGCTATAATTGCTGCCAAAGGTGCATCGACAAAGGTTGTAAATACTTATGTACATGTGATTTCTGTTTTTTTATTTTTAATAAATTTGCAAAAACCTCAAGTAAACTTTTTTCACGTTGTCATTATGGGGTGTTGTGTGTAGAATTCTGAGGAAAAAAATGAATTTAATCCATTTTGAAATAAGGCTGTGACGTAACTAAATGTGGAAAAAGTGATGCACTGTGAATACTTTCCGGATGCACTGTAACCACTAAATGTGACAGACTGCCATTCATCCCTCCAGTCAGCAAGTGTGCATAGTGGTGATGATGAGTGTGCAGCAATCATGACAAAGAAATGCCTGACCACCTTCCTTCAAGAAAGTGATTGCATATGATCCATGTGGACACTTCAGTTTTGACAGTAGATCCGATATATGCTGCTGTGGCCACTGCTGAAAGTGCTACTTGTTGAAATGATGTAGACTGAGATTTAGCAGGTAAGAAGAGCTCTTCATAGCTTACTGTACAGCAGGCATGTGCAACCTACGGCCCGCGGGCCAAATCCGGCCCGCGTACTGATTTTATACGGCCCGCGACGACTTTTCCAAATATCATTGAATCTGGCCCGTTAACCCTCTTGGTGATGCCTGTTTGTTCTTGTGGTATTGTTGGATTATTTTTGATAGTATGATGCGGCCAGTGCTTTCTGAAGTACAGTCGACCCTTGATATACGACCGGCTTGACATGCGAACAACTTGATTTACGACCAACATCTTGCGTTACGACCTGAATGCGGTCACGTGTATCCGCTTGCGCGATTGTAAACAAACAGAAACATTCCTATTAATGCGGCACTCATTCAATAAAATGTCAGGTTTGTAAACTCTCTTGGGACCTCCCCCAACTAGAAGACATGCCAAAGTCCAAACTCCGTATGGAAGACTGTTTATCTGTTGCTGGGGCAACAGCTGGCTTAAAGCTGTGCTGAGTCTCTCAGCCAAAGCAAACAGAAAAGATATCGATGGGTGATATGCATGTGATATCCCTGCCCGGCAATGGACAAGCAAGCTTCCACAGTCGCGGCAATCGCGCTTCAGCACGCACTTCAGCATGTCGTTCCCATTGAGTGGGGAGTGGGGGGGGGGTCTCAGAAGAGTTCAGAAACAGTTCCTTGTATCATCGGAAGGAAATGCTGAGAAAAATTCTCGTCAGAATAACTTGTAGGCAGGAGGAGATTAAAATTAATGCAAAAGAAGCTATTGAAATGATTGCAAATGCCTGAGCGCAAGTTAAAGAAAGCCTTTAAAAAGCCTTCAGTTTCATTATCATCCTTCTCCCTTCCTGCAGCCCAAAGATGTCAAATTAAATGGTGAGTATAGTATGAAATTGTTGTTTCTGGTAGGCTAGGCACTTTTTATTACTTTTTGGTTAGTACATTAGAAAAATTATTGGTGTTTTGGTAAATTATGCACATTATACAACCCTTTTTTTATTATGAAAAGGTTAAGTAAGTGTTGCAGTGGGAGGTTCGGACCGCATTATGGGTATTTCCATTATTTCTTATGGGAAAAATAGTCTTGACTTACAACCAACTGGAGTTACAACCAGCCCTCGCGAACGAATTGAGTTCGTAAGTCAAGGGTCCACTGTACTTTATATTGTGCTTCCCCCTCTTTTACGGCACGTCCGGAACTGTCGCACGTTTAAAGTGTGCAAGAGCTCGTAGTCACGTAGTCGTTGACTCTGCTGCATCTCTCTGCTCTGCTGTCGTGTGTAGCATAGCGCAGTCTTTTCATGGTTTTTGCTAGTGCTGTACCTATCTGCATGTTGTTTCGAGTTTCACGCTATATCGGCCTACATTTCAATACTTTCAAATACTTGTGAATTTTTGATCAAACCCTAATTAAGATGGCTTCAACAAAGAAGAGAAAAGTGGACGCTGAGAGTCGTACATTTCAAGAGAAATGGACTGACGATTATTTTTTTATAATGCAGAAAGAAAAACCTCTTTGTTTGATATGCTTGGAAAGTATTTCAGTTTTAAAGGAATACAATTTAAAAAGACACTACAATACAAAACACGCTAATTACAACAGTTACAAAGGTAAACTAAGAACAGATAAGATACAAAATTTGAAAAAATGTGTATCGGCACAACAGATGTTATTCCGCAAACATACTGATGTAGCTGACAATATTGTTCCTGCAAGTTTTATTGTTAGCGAAAAAATTGCGAAGCACTCAAAACCATATTCTGAAGGCGAGTTTGTCAAGGAATGCCTTACTGCAGTCACGAATGTTCTGTGTCCAGAGAAAAGCCATGAAATGGAAAAGATAAGTCTTTCTCGTTGGACAATAACCCGACGAAATGGCCAGTGACATAAAATTAAGCATTAAAAATATTGCATCAAAATTTGAAGCATTTTCCATTGCTCTTGATGAGAGTACAGACTCCAACGATATCGCTCAATTGGCTATATTTATTCGCGGAGTTGATGCTAGCTTCAATTGTACGGAAGAATTGCTTGCTCTCCAACCAATGAAGAATACAAGGAGGGGTGAAGACATTTTCCAGGAAGTAAAAACTGTTTTTACTGTATTTGATTTAAAGTGGGAAAAGTTATGCGGAATATCCACCGATGGAGCTCCATCGATGATTGGACCAAACATCGGAGTTGTTGCCCAAATAAAAACCGAATTATCAAGTAACAAAATCAGTACCGAAGATTTGTCGGTATTGCATTGCATTATACACCAGCAAAACTTATGTGCAAAATCAGTTAAATTTGCACATGTGATGGGCACAATAACTGCATGTATAAACTTCATTAAATCCAGGGCGCTAAATCACCGCCAATTTCAAGAATTTCTGGCTGATGTTCTTTCTGATCATGAAGATCTTACATTTTATTGTGAAGTGCGTTGGCTTAGCAAGGGAAAAATGTTGAAACGTTTTTATGATTTGAGAAATGAGGTATCTCTTTTCATGGACATGAAAGGAAAACCTATTCCTGAGCTAGAAAACAAACCCTGGCTGTGTGATCTTGCATTTCTTGTTGACCTAACAACACATCTAAATGAACTTAATGCTAAATTACAAACTCAGGGACAAATGATTCATGAGCTTTATGGACACATAAAATCATTTCAAAATAAGCTTCGACTCTGGGAAAGCCAATTAAAGGAAGGCAATACTTATCATTTTCCCACACTTGCGAACCACGAAGATTTTGATTGTGAATCGTTTGCGAATGAATTAAATTCATTGAGTGGAGAATTCAACACTAGGTTCCGTGATTTTAAAAATCAAGAAGCAAACTTGCAAATTTTCTCTTGTCCATTTGATGTTGATGTCGAACTAGCTCCACTTTCATTGCAAATGGAATTAATTGAACTACAAGAGAACCTTGTCCTGAAATCAAAATTCAATGATATTGAATTACTTGACTTTTATAAAAACTATTTCCCATGTGACAAGTTTCCAAAGCTCACAGCTTTTGCTCAGAAAAGAATGACTCTATTTGGCAGCACCTATAAATGCGAGCAACTTTTTTCAAGGATGAACTTCGTAAAATCCAAAACCAGGACGCGAATTACTGATGAGCACCTAGAAAACACGTTGCGAGTTTCCACGTCCACAATATCTCCTAATATTGATAAGCTTGTGACCACCATGCAATCTCAATCGTCGCATTAATAACGAGTTTTTATTAAATAATATATTAATAAATATTTTTTTGTTTTTTTTTGGCCTTCTTGCATTTTCGATTTTCAGAAATACATATATATCCTGAAGTACTCCGGCCCGCGTAATCTTTCTACTTTCTAATCCGGCCCATAGTCCTGTCAAGGTTGCACATGCCTGCTGTACAGTATTAGGTAACATAAACAACTAATGCTGTGAGCACCTCCTCTTGATGGCACTGGTGTGATCCTCGCTATACTCTGCATGATTATGGTTTGATATGCTGACCTTGGGACTTTGATCAAGACATGGTCTGTCTTGTACCTTTTCTATGTATGTACTATAGGTATGTATTTATCTATAAAAATTTAAGTATATTGATTTGTGACATGTAGAAATGGGGCAGACTCCTTCGATATTGATGTGAGGTACATATCAATAATTACTAGTTCTTGCAGTTACAGGTAGTGCACCATGTTAAGGAGTATAACTCCTCCCCCCCCTACCCCCCAAAAGGGATGTTTGCTTATAAACAATTTTCATTTTATGTTAAATGAATAGATAGATTACTGTAGTGGTCTCCCAATAGTTTGGAGTTTGTTCCGTGAAGTGGTTTAGACTGTATGTAAGTAGGTTCTCCAATTATTTATGAATTGCATGATGGATTGATCTTAAGTTCTCAACAAACGTCTTCAGTTATACAGTTGTAATGGCCGACCCTGTACCCAGCCGGCAGCTACACCTCCAAGACCTGTGGCCTGGATAATTTACTGAGATGAATCTCACTATCAAGCCGTACCTCTAACAAATTACACTTTTCCCCCACAATCGACGGTGTAAATATAAGTTCGCAAAAAGCAGATGATGTAAAAAATAAACTGATTAAATGTATTAAATGAAACCACAAGACAAATGCAAAAATAGAAACATAAATATCCCTCCACCACATCAACAAAGAGACACCACCATATATAAATACAACAAAACCCTCCCTTGCCCCTGTAACATATAACACACAACACGAATAACAAAAATAAATGATATACTGAATGATTATGAACTTGAGTCCGGTTATAAAAACTGTCCTGAGTACGGATGACTGAACTAGTGGTAAAATGCGTTGTTTGAATTTCCCGGCAATTGGAGCAACCTCACCATGATTCCTTGGCGTATGCTGGATGGTGAATCGACCCTGGGGTCTCAGCAGATGAAGGATGAAAGCAGTCCGGCAAAATGAAAAACAAACTGGTGCAAAGGCGCGATGTGGAAAAACAGCAAGTAGGTTGATACGTGGTTGAAAACGAATGGTCTTCCTTCTCCTCTCTTCTCTCTCTCCTTTCTGATTACTTAAATAGTCCTTGTGACGGCTGTAATTGATTAATTGCGAACAGGTGTTTTCCAGGTTAGGGGCTGTGGTCTTCTTCCATCATACGGCATTTCCTGATACACACACATAAACAGCAAACGGGACAATGGAAACAAGATGCACTCAGAACTAACATTTAACAACACTAACTATGTAGCCCCGCTACATTCCCCCAAACCCCCCTCCCCCCCCCCCCCCCCCCCCCCCCCCAAATTGGACAAGGGAGGGCCGAAGTACGGCTTGAGATTGGCCACATGGATTGTGTCTAGCTTGGAGTCAGTGCCGGTACCCCTTTGGATCTGGAAATTGACTGGACCCGTTTCAGAAATTATTTTGGCTGGACCTAACCAGTTAGGCGCTAGCTTGGCGGAGAACCTTTTGCTGGCATCCGAGAGATGGTGAGCTCTAATCCAGACCCAACTGAAAGTGCGCTTCCTTACGCCGGGCATTGTACAACTTGGCATGTCTGGATGTCGAACTCACCAACCTCTGTTGGATTCTCCGCCGTAATTCCTCTAGTTTAAATAAGTTACTGTAGCTGGTGGTTTCTGGACTAGGGGCTCTGGGAAGGAGTCGGTCAAGCGGGCCCTTTAGCTGTCTGCCCAGCGCAACCAAAGCAGGCGTCTCACCTGTGGCTTCATGCACAGCGGTGTTCAGGGCAAACCGGAGCTCGGGGAGCCATTTATCCCAATCCTGATGGCGTTCACCCACATAGGAGGCGATCATGTTCTTCAGGGTCCGGTTCACTCGCTCTGTCATATTGGCCTGGGGATGGTAAGCTGTTGTCAGTTTTTTCTTCACTCCCCAGGCTGCATAAAGTTCATCCAATACAGAGCTCGTGAACTGCGGACCCCGGTCTGAGACGATGTTCTTCGGCACCCCCCAGCGGGTGAAGATTTCGTTCTTCAGGGTGGAGCATATCTTGTTGGTTTTCACGTCTGTTAATGCAAACAGCTCCACCCACTTCGAAAAATAATCATTCACCACCATCAGGACGGTTTTCCTCGAGCTGGTAACAGGAAATGGCCCCATCAGGTTGACTCCCAAAGTCTCCCCCGGTCCATCAGCGATTGTCGATTGTAAAAATCCTGCCGGTTTACCAGGTGGATTTTTGAGCTGCTGGCAGGTTAAGCACTTCTTCATGTGGTGGCAAACGTCTTTCCGGACAGACGGCCACCACGCAACCCCCAGGATCTTCAATAAAGTTTTTGTCCTTCCAAGGTGACCACCTAAAGGACTGTCATGATAGTAACTCAAAGTCGGGGATGAGCTCTTCCGGTACCACTAGTTGGTGTTGCAGACCCCCAAGGGAGGATGGAGTGGTCCTATACAGAACCCCCTGGAGGTCCACGAAGTGTACCCGGTCGGTACGCTGCTGCCCCAGTCCCTCCCTGATGTTCTGGCAGAATGGACTGGTGGCTTGTGTTTGAGCCAGGTCTTCAAGGCTTCTTGGCAGAAGGATGACAATCTTCTTTGCCTCTGCCAAACACACAATCCCCGGTGGCTCTGACACCCTGGACAGAGCATCGGGCACGATATTGCCACAGCCCTTCCGATAGAACACCTTGAAAGTAAAGTTCTGGAGGCGTAATACCCACCTCGTTAGACGGGAGGAGGTCTTCGTGTGATTAAATACCCAGGTCAGAGCGTGATGGTCTGTGTACACTTCAAATTCAACCCCCTCCAGATAGTGTCTCCATTTTTCGACAGCCAAACACAAGCCACCAGTCCATTCTGCCAGAACATCAGGGAGGGACTGGGGCAGCAGCGTACCGACCGGGTGCACTTCGTGGACCTCCAGGGGGTTCTGTATAGGACCACTTTTTATAGGACCAGCATTTTATAGTTATCACCCATTCTGCACCATTATGTTTTTTCTCTGAAATTCCTCCAGATAAAATTTTTTGGTGAAAATAATGGTAAATGGAACTTGCGAAAATATATTGAATATTACTTTACTACTCACATATGGCTGCAAAGCCCCATTTTCAGCGGAAATTCCTTCAGTTGAGGGAATTAAAGTAAATAAATAAATAAAAATTAGCCATTTTAAGCAGTAATAGACATACACACTTATAATGCCTTGGCAATAATGCAGGGTGGCGCAGGGAAACGGGAAATTTTGGAACTAGGTGTTGGCAACCCTGGAGCGTTAGCAGTTGTTTGGTACCAATGTGACCTCGTTTAGAACCCCTTGCCATTAGTTATAAAGGAGCAGTGGAGAGGTGCGCAACGAGCATTTGCTGTGAAAGCCTTTTACAAGAATGGTGATAGTGTGACATTACCAGTTAGGATGTCATGATCGTGTCCTGTCTGCTCATGTGATTACAACATGAGTGTGTAATTTCGAAGAAACTGGTTCAGCCTTCAGTTCAGAAGTCCCCAGGTGGAGCCACTTCACATACTGCCCGTCAATCGATGGCAGCTATTCAGTGAGTGTTTGGAAGGCGCATCATTTCACGCAACAGTAATGTTTTATGGCCTCCAAGAGCCCCAGATCTCGCTGTTTGTGATTTCCCCCCCTGAGGGGACATCTTAAAAGCCAAGTGTACTGCACACGTCCTGCAACCATTTCTGAACTGAAAAGAATTGAAGAGGAAATCGCTAGCATTCCTCTTGACATGTGGAAATTCTGCATTGCTCGGCGTAACCGGCTGTCAGAATGCGTACAGAGAAATGGACAACACCTTCATGATGTTTTCATCAAAAAATAAAATGAGTATTGATTACCATCATTAATTGCATATCCTGTACAATACATTTCATAATTAAATATATTTTTGTAATGTGTTTATTCGTGCATTGAAAATCAATTAAATTTCCCATTTACTTGCACTTCCCTGTATTTTAAATCAATTTAATGGCACCTTGATAAAAAGGGTATGAATTACTGTCAAAACATGAAAAATTCTGGGTGACTTTGAACTTTTGCATGGTAATATATTTAACATCTTGACTCAAAGCACACAACATACAAAATACAACGCATTTATCACCGCCAACATGAAACCTCACGCTTCTTTTTAGCATCTCTGACCGATGAAAGTTTGGATTTAAAGGCTGTAGCAATGCCAGTGTGGCTTATTTGTAATTACTCAATGTAAATTCTTTAATAATGTAAAACAAAAGACAAAAAATTACAAAGTAAGTTATTTTTATCAAAGGATTAGAGGAAAAAATTGTTAATTTGAATTGGTATATGTTAAATTGGAAATTTTAACACATTACAATTTACATTTAGTTGGAGTTGGTACATTTATTTACTGACTCTAGCTCCAGTAAGCAATTAATTGCTCCTGACTCTGCAGACCTGCTTTCAATAACAACACTTAATACTGTATTTACTTGTGTACTATGCGTCCTCATGTAAGACGCGCACCCTAATTTTTTTTACAAAGAAAATCCTGAAAAAAAATTTCCCCGTGTACGACGTGCGTTGTGATTGTATAGGAAGAGTTTCGGGCACGTTTTCTGCGAAATGCCCTTCTGTCTTTGTTGCATGAGAGAGAGAGAGAGAGAGAGAGACCCCAAGCACAAGAAGTAAACATTACAGAAAACAATTTCCTCCCATGCAGACACAGGGAGAACATGCAGACTCCACGCAGGGAGGACCCAGGAAGCGAACCTGGGTCTCCTAACTGCGAGGCATCAGTGCTACCACTGCGCCATCTTGCCGCCCACTTAATATACTTCTCTCGTCGAATATATTCAAATGCTTTAAAGATATCAGAGTGTGATTTCTAGTGTAAAAACTGGGGACATTCTTCATACTTTGGTTTCTTACCAATCAGCTCAAGTTAATCACATACTGGGTCTGCATATGAAAAAGTTTCAAATTCTTCAGTTTTACTTGTGCTTGTGAACATTGGCTTAAATCAAGTAGATGGAAACGGGAGTTTAAAATGATTATTAAATGTCAAGCACACGAGTTGAGCAAATTGTACATTTTGCTAGTCAACATAATAGATTTCAGTGTGATTTGAAAATGAGTTGCAAAACAACAATTCTTGCAGAATTTTTTTGTTTGAAATTTTCAATATTTTAAGAATGTTTAATTCGTTCAGAATTAATGTACATTTTAATTCAATATTTGCTGCATTTGTGTTTTTTAAATTGCTTCTGCATTTCTCCTTTAAGAGGTGTTGGTTAACTCTTCTTGTTCTTCAAATTGCTACATTACTTTGTAATCGGCAGCTGCCATGCTCTATGTTCAGATTATATCAGATGAATCCACAGAAGAGACGTTGATAAGGAAGAGGCCAGGTCGTCGACTACCCCAGGACCAAGCTGTACCCAGCAGTGATGATAATATTGTAATGCTGCATGAGTGGGAGCATTTGGGCTTTTGGGATGTTTTTGTTTGCCTCAACTCTTGTCTTGGGTGTCTTTGTCTTGCTGGCATGAATTTTTTACTGAAGGATTAACTTGTGCACATAATCAGCCTCTATATCTGTAAATGAGAAGGGCATTGGGTGGAGACCTTTTCCTCTGAAGTTTAATCATGCAGATCCCCTGCAAAATATCATGGAAGTGGGGAGAAGGTGCATCCTTTAAGGAGAACCTATCTTCATGCTTTCTAATATTAAACAGTCTACAGAAATGGCAGTATCAATTCAGTATATTCATGACAGCCCTCTTTGACTTCAGTTTTTATCGGTCAACCTATTTCTCTCTCTCCCACTATCACCTCTAGCTTGACCTGATAATGCTTTATTCAGCCACAAGGGTGTTAATATGGGCACAGACTCTATACTCTTCCACAATTAATGGTGCGTTATTAAGCTGACACTTACTTTCCTCCTTTCTGGGCAGAGATATTTAAAAGGTAGAGGAAGTTGGTGATTTTAATGCGAAGTCCAGAGGCCTCTGACACTCTTCTTCAGGGAGCATAGTTGAACTTTTCAATTCTAGACAGTCTTACAGAGCAACTATTAAATGCTTATATATAAATGATTTTTGGTAGTTCGAGTTTTGTAGCTTCTGTACCATATCTACAGAATATTTAAAACTATAGTTTTCTGTTTCAAGTAATTCTGGTGTAAATGTCACCAGTTTTCTGGACCACTGGATTTTGCTTGTTGCATCCTTCAGTCCACATTTAAAAAATATTTTGAAATGCCACAGAAAATGAAGCCCTGGTATGTTCTTATGTCTGTTCTTTTCCACGTTAGTAAGATTTAAAATGAGCACTGTTAATTAGATTTAAGCCTTTTTATGGGCTCAGTGGATGCATATCTTTGTTAGACATTGTTGAACAAACCAAAGTGCAAAAGCAGAATTTAATTTCAACAGAAAATAAAGATTTTTTTGGAAGAAAATTTGTCACTGTGTCTCTCGTGGAACTTTGTTGGAGACCCTGGCTTAAGAGAGGCCCATTCTCAGACATATTTAGCACAGCAAAATAAAACATGACGTCTGCTACATATGTGATGTGGGCTTTCAGTGCAATTTATCACTTGTTCACCCTGAGCTATTTGCATGTGCACAAACATTTATTTGACTTCCTTGGTTTAATGTTGTTTTCCTCCAATCCCAGGACTTCTCAGAGCTCTCTACAACCGAGACAATGCCCAGCGAAGGAGAGGCAGTCAATGGTGGTGGCAACAGATCCTTGCAAGCCTCCATGAAGCATCAGGCTGCAGTACAAGTAAATACTGCTCGAACCAATAAGGCAATTTCTCTGCTCCCTGTATGCCCAATTATCTTCAGCTGACCTGCTCATCTAGGAATTGCTACAGGCTAGGATTGTAAAGCTGTGATGCTTAATCCCTCGTATGTGTTTGAGCAGTGTTGACCCAGCTGTATGCCGCTAGATATACCTCTAGCCAAAAGACACCTAAATCAACTTTCTTCCTGTCCTACAGCACAATGAATACCAGCCTGTAGTTGGAGGGAGGAAGGAATTATACATCTTTTACTTTCACTGTTTCTCTAGGTGAATTTAGTTGCTGAACACCTGTTTTGGGTCTTCCTAACTTTATTTTTATAATTTTTCTTTCCATGCAGGAGACCCCAGAACCACAAGTAGTTAGCAGAGTACATGAGATTGCTAAGGAGCCCACGAGCGACATTTTGCTACCATCCGTAGAAACTCTTGCAAGTCCTCAACCCAGTGAAACTAAGCTTGAAACTTCCAGGCCACTACAACAACGAAACAAAGTAAGTGTATCAACATTTTCTTGATTAATGAAATATCAGCAGGCAGGAACGAGAGTATGTTATATTTAGGAGAAGGACGTGGCAGGATTTGGTTGGGGGGGGCCCTAAGTGTAGGTAAGGGCTAAGTGCAACTTCTTGTTTTTTCTTTGTTGAGAAATGATCTGTTGTTTTAAGCATATCTCCTACTTGTGCTTTGTGTCAGCTTTGCAAGTCAATTTTGTTTGTTTCCAGTCACAGACAATCGAAGGCAGTCATAAGAAGTTATCAGCCCCTGAGGCTACACTCCTGCTCAACACAGCTGTGCTTGAGGTGACTATTTGGGTAACCCACTGGGTGCATGAGTGATAACTTTTGTTTGAAATGAATGCCTTGCTAGTCTGCCTCTTCAATGCTCACACTAAACAAGCATGCTAACTCTATTTATGACAGTGCTTGCTTCTTGGTCATTTTAATTAGCTATTCTGTTATGAGGAAATTGAAATTGTTCACATAGATGTCAGTGTACAAAGAATCCCCAGGCGTAAACAGATACACTTTTAGTTTGTGAGTTGCACCAAATTTCAGAGACATTGCTCATTTTACTATGAGTTCACCAAAAATGTGCATTTGTGTAAATGAGGGTTTAACTCGACACACACTTCTTAAGTAGTAATGTACATATGAAGCTGAAGTGAGTTAAGCATCTTTGTATAAGTATGAAAAAATGTTTTGTGGTCTGGCAGCAAGTTAAAGTATTCACTTGGTCATGTATACAACCATTATTATTGTCTTTGCATTATCTGTTGATTGAAGCTGCAATCTATGTATCTTTTGTAGTTCACGTGCCTGGACTGTCTCCTTATTGGTGGGAAGATGATTGAGGATTTGAATTTACAAAAGATGACACAATCTGTAATCCTTTGTATGTACAGTACCTTGAAATAAATTGTAGCTAATTATTGACATGTAGTAAAAGGTAAAAACTAATAAAGTAATACAAATTCTCCAGTCTGGATCACCTTCTTGGTCATGCCAAGTCTGTGCCAGTTGCTCACTGGTAGGAAAGAAACTGCAAATACTGCAAGCATAACCATGTTTATTGCTGTATACAGGGCGACAGACTTTATAGAAAAGAACAGCATTATCTTTCTGACCGTGTCAACTAAGCATCTGTTTAGGGCACTATTTCAAACTTTTACTTGAAATAGTCCAACCTACCTGACCTTTAACAGGATAATGTGGTCCCATCTGCATCTGACACCTTTTGAAGTTTAAGAACTCTCTCATGGTACACGACTTTGTATCCACAGGACCCTGTAACTCATGAGCCAGACATTCCTAAGCGAAAAACAAGACCCCAAAAGATCTCTGGATTCCTCAGTCCTGTCAGAGCTCAGGACGGGGTTAGCTTTCTGTTTTGTGTTTGGAGATGAGTATTTGCCTGTAAAGGAATCACAGGGAAAGGTTTGCTTTCTCCTCTAGAGCAGGGGTAGGCAATGTCAGTCCTGGTGAGCCGCAGTGGCTACAGGTTTTCATTCCAACCCAATTGCTTAATTAGAAACCAATCATTGCCAATCTCAGACCTTATTTAATTTTATGGCTTGTTAGTCTGTGCAATGTAAGGCTTTTATATCGTACATTTTTTTCCTTTCCAAGGATATCATCCAAATGATTTGAAGCCTAAAACAGATCATTTTCAGTCTGTCACATTTTTCTATTAAGTGTTTTATTAAATCAAACCGTGCATGATGAACACACACATATGTAATTGGAAAAAAGCTAGCTGGAGAATTGCTGGCTGCTTTGTCTTTTACATCTTATTGCTAATAAGGAGCAATTAAAACACTGAATGCAGCCATTTAAGATTAAAATAAACAGTTAAGGTTGGAGAACCTTAACAAGTGAGACCACTAAAATGAAGCATCAAAATGTCACTTAAGCAATATGTGCTTCATCAGCAATAATTGAGTTCTCGTTAAGGAACTGGGTTGGAACAAAAACCTGCACATACTGCAGCTCTCCAGGACCGACATTGCCCACCCCTGCTCTAGAGGAACACAGGTCGAGGCCTGCATTTGCACTCTGCATGGGGGAGTATGTTGATGTATGTGTGCGTTTTGCGTTTTATGTAGCACATTTCACAATAAAACTTATTTGGCATGTTTTTTGTTTTATTTGTCACCAAATAGGGGTGCTCCGATCACTTAGCCAATCACAAAAAAATCTTTTTTTAAGCCCCTGCTTTTCTACACTTTACAGTAAATTATAGTGCTCTTTTATATGAGAGATTGTTTTGCTGCTGCACACTAACTGTAGTGTAAACAATGCTGCATTCAATTTGAAGTGGAAAGTTGGAATTTTCAACTGAATGCCCCCTTAAGTCAGATTTCGAACTCAAACTCTGGGCTAATCTGTCAAATCAGAGTTTGACCTCTGATCATGGCATTAATCCAAAATGGCCATGTAGATAGAACTATGTATCATATGGTTTATTAGCACTTCTGCCTATGTATGTCTCATTACATCAGTTGTACACACAGTACTGTCCATCTTTAGATATGTTGCCCCGGGGTTTGGATACAATGGCCATGTAAAGCATTGCTGTCAACTGCTATTTATTCTGATATAGCAAGTACAGCAAAAGTCTTTCTGGACGTCTCCATATTGATTTTCCAAATGTCTGACTGGAACACTGTTGACTTAGGTGTGACTTCATTTCTAGCTCCGAAGCAAGTCAAGGCATGAGAGCAAGAGATAAATGGAATATTAGTCTTTATGTTAAAGAAATTGGAGCAATAAAATGGGGGAAAAAGGGACTGGAAAAGTCCTGCGCAATTAGACAAATGGCAAGAAAAGCTACTTTAATTCAGAACGTATTTTGTTCTTTAATTAAAACATACTGTTTGAAATTATTAAATTTGTAATTCTTACCAAACCCTATATGAGTTAGAGAAATGATGAAAACTACTTTTTTAATTAAGGTTTCTTTCAGATAGGTAAATTACAGAAGAAATTAAACAATACGATTGCTTGTAATTGAGATTTTAATTTTCTTTTATGCCATAAGTATTATGGATAAATATTTTAATACATTAGTTAAAATTTCCTAAAAATACCTACTTTTAGTATTTATGGTCACCGAACAATAAGCCTACATAATTGTACTTTAATAAAATTTGAACTGTTAACACCAATAGTCTATTGTTTAATTATAAAAATACCATAGTTGTAGTACTATTCGTCTGGTTATGCAGGAGCTTGGTGTAAAAATCTGCATCTGTATTGTGAATCAGCTGATCCAGTACACAAAATCGGTGATCAGTATCGGCCAGTTGATCGGGGCATCCCTAGACACCATCCTATGATACTTGACTTGTACTCTCTTTTGAATGCATGAGCCTTTAATGCTGTGGACTACAAAAGCAGTTAGTCTGTAAACTTCATCTTTTCATGTAGGAAAAGGAGCGTCATGATGCTAGTGAGAAGCTGAAACCAGACCTTCTCAAGGAAATGTTTCCAAATGAACCAGCAACACCTACTGGAATCAGGTTAGTCATTGTGTTGCTTTTTGTGCAGCCAATTGTGCTCTCTTCAGCTTCTAGGGCAGGGGTCATTAAATAGATCTGACCAGGTGCAAATATTATTTGGGCTTTACCATGCCATAACATAGACCTCCACCTAACAACAACAACAACATCATTTATTTATATAGCACATTTTCATACAAATAATGTAGCTCAAAGTGCTTTACATGATGAAGAAAGAGGGAAAAAAAAGACAATAAGAATTAAAATAAGAAAACACTAATTAACATAGAATAAAAGTAAGGTCCGATTTCCAGGAGAGACAGATAAAACAAAAACTCCAGACGGCTGGAGAAAAATAAAATCTGCAGTGGTTCCAGGCCATGAGACCGCCCAGCCCCCTCTAGGCATTCTACCTAACATAAATGACCTCAATCAGTCCTCATGGTATTCAGGGTTCTCATGGAAGGACTTAATGATGACGGTCACGTGGACTTCTGGTCTTTAATCCATCAATGTAGGGACATCACGGTACTTTGATCAGGTGGTGGTGGCACAGATCGCCACCACAGAAAACCGGGAAAAGAACAGACATATGCAGTCACCATACACTTTAACAAACATACTCTCTCATTCACTCCTTTAGCTTCATTTATAAAACTGATTTTGAGCATGAAAATAGATGTATGGCACGCAAAAAGAAGGAAAATGAATACACCAAAAAAAAATTCTGATTTATAAAACCTGGTGTACACACATTTCTATGCAATTTACCTTTTTTATTAAACGATTTTATTTAACTTGACGACTCCTGTCTGTTTGTCTGGGTTAAATCTTGCAACTGATTTTTAAACCCACTTCTGACAAAGCGAAATTTCTTCACATTTTGCATACGTGTTCAGTATTGATGACAATACAATAATCCGTCAAAACTGAAAACTCCAATTAGGTAACAAATTTTGCCGTAATCAATGGTTATGCAATTCCAATTAACGCACACACAACAATGACGGAGAGAGAATATAGTGACATATAGGAGCATACAAGTGAGAGACTCATCGGATTGCCTCTTCCAGTGAGTGGAGTGGGTAAATATGCATGCTGACTTATTTGTTCTTACGAATGAGTAGCCTTGAGGATCACGGTGAGGAAGTAGATAGATAGATAGATAGATACTTTATTAATCCCAAGGGGAAATTCACATACTCCAGCAGCAGCATACTGATACAAAAAACAATATTAAAGATTGATAATAATGCAGGTAAAAACAGACAATAACTATGCATAATGTTAATGTTTACCCCCGGGTATTACCATAAGCTTGCCGTTCTGTCATTGATATTTTTTTTCGCAGCAACCAAGTGCTAATCCCATAAGAGCCTGAACAGAAAAATAGAGACCAAAATAAAGTTCTTCTTAGTATTCAAATAATTCTGCAAAGAAGATTATGTAATACTTAAAGAAGCTTCCCATTCATGAAAAATGATTAAAGAAAAATCATTTGCAAAATACTCATACTAAAAAGTAAAAAATAAAATACATAAAGAAAATGGTTTTACTTAAATAAATTTAAGTTATAAATACACTAAAAAGCAAAAAATAAATTATTTAATCACAATTTACGCGGTTATATGAGACTAAATAAAATCGTAGGGTGCACATAAATTAATTAATTCAATCAATTAATAGAATAGCTACTTTCATCATAAAATATTTAAAAAAAAAAAAAAAAAAAGTTCCTCACCATGCTAAACAAGTTCCCAAAAATCACTGGGTTGCTGCCAGGTCTCAGTTAAGCAAAAAAAAAAAAAAAAATCAAACTTATGGTACGTTAACACTAGAATTGCCAGAACCAACGGAAAAACTCGTCATTCCGGCCCACCTTAAATCCCTTTGCACCTCTTCGTCAGCGTCTTTTGTCTTCTAAATGTGTCGATAAGCAGCAAGCAGTCTGCTATGTACCATCCCCCCACCACCTCAGAACGGGCAAGAAGTTCTCCCAGTTCCTGCCTTGATTGATTATCTGGGAGTGAGCTACCCAGAATTGTAAGGGGAAATAATTTGATGTGTTTTTTTGTGTTTACAACAATCTACAGTATGTAAACACATTGTTAAAACAGAAACGTTTTTCATGTTTAGTAATAAATAACAAAAGGTAGACATGAACTATATAATGTGTGAAGGCTGATAGCCAAATATCAAATAAAAACTTTCACAAAAGGTGCAAGTACAATACTACAGCTTCCGTGGTGCTGTGGTTAGAACTCCTGACTTATAATCCGGCGGTCGTGAGTTCGATACCAGCTCCCGGGCAAATTTACCATTTAGAGTAGTGAGCTGCTCTTATTGTTAATATTATATAATAAAAGCATACAATTGATTTGTATCTGTAACCGCCAGTGTAAGTTTATAGTACAGTACTTGTAAAAATTAGCGTTTTTTTTTTTCTTTTCCCTTTTACTCTTTGTCACAATCACGATACAACACCCCCCCTGCTCCGGATCTGACGCGGTTACTTTTTATCTGAAACTGGGAATAACTGTAGATGTGAGTGGTATTTTCAGACAATGGAACTGGAAATTCTCTGATCTGGAGGGATAAAAGCTGACACACACACACGCTGGTGAATCTGCCTTCTTCCTATCTCACTGTCACTTGAATTTTTTTTTTATTCAGTTTTATTGAGTGTTCCTGCTCACGCTGAATTAGTATGCGTCTTATGGTTCATGATGTCAAAGCCGCACTGACAAAAAAACAGAGACATAGGTATATACAGTGATCCCCCGCTATATCGCGGTTCAGCTATCGCGCCCCTGCTACATCGCAGATTTATTAATACTATTATTATTACTAGGGGACGGAGCCCCCTGCCCACTTCACTCGCCCATGCCCGGTTTGGTTTACCAGATAAACAATTTAACGAGATTATTTTCATGGGAATTGTTACATATGCATTATTTTCATTTTTGCGTTAAAGCTTTTGTAAAAACAATATTTGTCCTTTATTTCCTGCCCTGGGTGTGGTTAAATCTTTCTCGCGGTACTTATAACGCTGCTCGTGTTGTGAGGGGGGGGGGGGGGGGGGGGGGGGGGGGTCTGAATGCATGCTAAAGAGATGCGATCGGTTCAGCTGGTGTCTTGCTACTGCTGCCGGCCAGCTGTGTGTTGTGCTTGTCGTGCTTTGCGTCAATCACTTAAAAGCCTGTACAGTAGCTGTCCTTTTGCCACTTCATGTCTCTGCCGCTTGCTTTGTGAAGGGGGGTAGCTGAACGCACGCTAAGCAGAAGTGGACAGATCAGCTACTGGCTTTGTGCTGCTTCTGCCTGTTATGCTTGTCGCTCTGTGCATTCTGAAGGAGGAGGAGGAAGGGGGGGAGGGGGGTGAGGGCTGAATGCACGCTAAGGAGAAGTGCTCGGATCATCTGCTGGGTTTCTGCAGCTGCTGCTGGCAAGCTGCGTGTTCTGTTTCTCACCAAAACCATTCCAACAACTGCTAGGTTAGATGTCAGTGAACTTGTTTTAAATAGTTTGTAAGTAGGGCGTGTCGTCAAAGTGTATGTCCGAGATGATCTGATTTCAATCGCCTCGCTCAAACCCCACTTCCCCCCCCCCCCCCACCGCTCCACGGAGGCGCACTACACTCCTGCCACTTCGTGTTGTGAAGGGGGGAGCTGAACGCACGCTAAGGAGAAGTGGACTTTGTGCTGCTTCTGCCAAGATGCTTGTTCTGCTTGTCAGATGGCTCATTTAAAAGCCTGTACAGCAGCTGTCCTTCTGTCTCACTGCCTTGTCTTGCGTGACGTTAAAATGTTTTATAATAGAGAGATGTTACTCATATCCTTAGCCCGACATCCACATATCATATGTGTTTACAAAGTGTGTTTTAGTAAGTTTATATGTGTTTAAAGCGTGTGGGAGGGGTATTTTAAGGCTTAAACAATAAAAAAAAAATAATGTGGTCTTTCTATATCGCGGATTTTCACCTATCGCCGGTGGGTCTGGAACATAACTTCCGCGATAGGCGGGGAAATCACCGTATGATATTTGGAATAACTCATTTTATGACCTGTATTAGTACATTTCGGAAAATATTGTGGCACTGATGCAGCATTATTCATATTATTCATATTCATTCGCATAACATCTTGCGCTTGTAATCAGTGACCACATTTTTTTTTTTTTTTTTCGATCTTGCCAGTGTCCACTTTTGGGTGCATGGAGTCGTTTCTTTTGTACTCCAGGACATGCAGAAGAAAGAATAGTACAGAGATGTCAGTTCCGCGCTATAGGCAATCATCAGATTCAAATGTTAACAGTTCACACACAACCAAGGGCTGTCCTTTCTATGTTTACGACATGTGCACCTGTTGCAATGTACACACTTCTCTCTGTGCTGTGGTTACTATTACACTGAAGGGGCTGGGGGAGCGGCGGTCTTGAAACAGAAGCTTGTCGATGTTGCATCCTCTTTTGCTTTATCCATCGCCTTGTAAGAAGCAACGACGAAGCTCCTCTGCAAGGTGAGCCGTGAACACTCTTCTTTTCTCAGTGGTCCCCATGCATGCCTTGTACAGTACATGTGCGTTTATTGCCATCAAGTCAAGTGTATTATAGCACAAGCAACCAGCCACCTGTGTGCTTCTGCTCGCACTGAATAAGCTCATGCCTTCTGGTACACGATGTCAACACAGCACCGGGCAAAAAAGAAACAGACAAATATATGTGACATTTTGAAGAAATCATTTTATGACCTGAATAGTACCAATTAGAAAACATTGTCGCACTAATGCAATATTATTTGAAAACGAACACCGTCAGATTAGCTGTAAATGTATTGCATTTCTAAAAGTTAGCTTTTTTTTCAGTCTTATTCTCTCAGTCACGTTCACGCTGTCCCTCGCCACCCACCCCCCTTCTGATCTAACTCTAACAGTGACAATATAAAGTCACGCCCGATCTGACGCTGTTTGTTTTAAAATAATGTTGCGTCAGTGCCACAATGTTTTCCGAAATGTACTATACAGGTCATAAAATGAGTTATTCCAAATATCATATATACCTATGTCTCTGTTTTTTTTGTCAGTGTGGCTTTGACATCATGGACCATAAGTTGCACACTAATTCAGCGTGAACAGGAACACTCAATAAAACTGAATAAAAAAAATTCAAGTGATGGTGAGATACGAAAAAGGCAGATTCACCAACGTTTGTGTGTCAGTTTTTATCCCTCCAGATCAGAGAATTTCCAGTTCCATTGTCTGAAAACACCACTCATATCTACAGTTATTCCCAGTTTCAGATAAAAAGTAACCGTGTCAGATCTGGGGCGGGGGTGGAGGGGGGGGTTGTATCGTGATTGTGACTGAGAGAATAAAAGTTTAAAAAAAAAAAATAATAATAATAATAACTTTTACAAGTACTATAAATTTACACCAGCTGTTACAGAAACAAATCAAATGTATGTTTTTATTGTATAATATTAACAGCAGCAGCTCACTACTCAAAAAGATAAATTTGCGGGGGAGCTGGTTTCGAACTGGATTATAAGTCAGCAGTTCTTACCGCTTCACCACGGAAGCTGTCGTATTGTACTTGCACCTTTTGTGAAAGTGTTTATTTGATATTTGACCATCAGCCTTCACACATTATACAGTTCATGTCTACATTTTGTCATTTATTACTAAAATATAAAAAAAGTTTATATTTTAATGATGTGTTTACATAGATTGTTGTAGACACAACACACACATGAAATTATTTACTCTATACAATTCTAAGTAGCATACTCCCAGATAATCAAAGGCAGGAACTGGGAGAACTTCTTACCTGTTCTGTGGCAGTGGGGGGGATAGTATAGCAGGCTGCTTGGGCTTATCGATTAATTTACAAGACAAAAAACGCTGACAGAGAGGTGCGAGCGGATTTAAGGTGGGCCGGATTTACGAGTTTTTTCGTAGGCTCTGGTAATTCTAGTGTTACGAGAGAAGAAAGTGGAACAATATATATCGGACAATTATGTAGCAAGTGCTACACTATTCCAGAGGAGGCGTGAACAAACAGCAACAATGTCAGCAGGTGATAATCTCTTGAGCCACAATGTATGTCTTTTAAAAAAATAAATAAATAAATAAGAGAGCGAGAAAACAGCTGAATATTCAGCACAAAGTTTTCTTTCTGCAATCAGAAGAACACATTGAAGCAACTCTCTTCTTCTTCTTTGAGATGCTCCCATTATGGTTCGCCCCAGCAGATCACCTGTTTCCATATCTTTTTGTGCTGTGCATCTTATTCTGTTACACCCACCACCTGCATGTCCTCTCACTACATCCATAAACTATGGAGTAAGATTGCTGTCAAAAATAACTTGTAATAATTTAAGTAAATTTTACATTTCACACGTGTCAGTTGTGCTTGCGCTTCTGAAAGTTACACTTGCTTTAAAAAATTACGAGTAAAATTCTCAGGCATGAACAAACGGTTTCTTCTTCGATAGAGAATGCCTCATGCATCCAGTGACATATTTTTGACAATCTATTTTTGTTATACAGTACGCATGTGCCAGAAAGGGGGAACGATGGAGTTACTTTTAACAGCAGTCCTTCAACATATATACAGGCTAAAGCTTTGGTCGTCGGTTCAATTGCTGCCTCGGTATTGCATGTTTGTGATCTAACTCTAGGACCGGAGTTTTCCCTAGCAGCATTTAATGAACATCCGTGGGCAAGTAGCCCTGACTGTGTCAGTAATACATCACAAGGGTGTGCCATTGGACCCTCTATTCACTTCAGCTGCAAGTCGTCAGGAGGGTAGGGCATAAAGCCCACAGAGATATAGGGAGAACGTGACCATTTCACGTGAGCCTGAAGTTATTGACTTCCAGTCAGTTTCTTGTTTACACAACTTGTGCAAAGCAGTTATTCATTCATCGTTAAAAGCCAATCATAATATTCTGCAGCATAAAAAGATATTAACGTGTGTCACTAAAATAGGCCCTTTATTTGAAAAAAGAAATAATTTTCTACCTGATTGGGTACAAAGGAGTTGCATCAAATTGGACCAATTTAATTTTCAAAGTTTTGCGACAAGACAGGTGCCTTTATTAAAGGACAGTTCAGTTATTTCTCAGCTGAATGATAAACTTGGCATACTGTCATATCTAATGAGTAAGCTTTATTTTGATGTTTAATGGTCACAATAAAGTTTTAGGTGATGTTGGGCATCCCTCATTTTCACAGCTTTGTGACTAGACAGATGCCTTTGTTACATATGAATTGGCTACATAAGTCAATTTGACAGGCAAAGTTTGGCACATTCCCATATCTAGTGAATAGAATTAGATGTTTAATGGGCACTGCAAAGGGTTAGATGGCATTGGGCTCTACTAGTTTTGAGAAAAGAAAGATGCCTTTGTTAAGTTGCAGTTGAAATTTGGATACATGGGTCAAGTGGACTGGCAAATTTGTCACATTCCCATTTTAATGACTAGGATTAACTTTGATGTTTAACAGGCACTGTAGAGAGTTGTGCAGCATTTTGCCACCCTTATTTTCATATCTTTGTGACACGATTCCTTTTTTATGTTACAGTTGAGATTTGCCTGGCTCAAAGTGAGTTCATGGGTCAAATTAGCTGGCAAACTTGCCATATTCAATGTATAGGTTTCACTGTGATGCTCAGTTTCCGTTGCAAAGGTTTAAATGGCACTGGACCACACTAATTTTAATCACTTTGTGACAAGATGGGTGCCTTTTTAAAATTTCAGTTGAGTTTTTCTTGTCCCAGCATGGTTACATGGGTCATATTGACTGGCAAATTTGGCACACTGTAATCTGATGAATGAGATTTTATGCAATATTTAATTGGCATGGACAAAAGAAAAGAGCTTTACGCTTCTTGGGATAGGCTCCAGCTTCCCTGTGATTCTGCCTCTGCTCAGGATAAAGTGGGTTTAGAAATTGGATGGATGCATGGATAAATACACAAATAAATAAGTGGAAATAAGTAAAAGTATTGTCAAATGTCACACTAAATAAATAAATAACCTGAAATGCATCCATCCATCCATCCTCTTACGCTTATCCGAGGTCGGGTCGCGGGGGCAGCAGCTTGAGCCCTGATCAGATGCCCGTGCCACCTCATCTGACTCCTCTCGATGCGGAGGAGCAGCAGCTCTACTCTGAGCCCCTCCCAGATGACTGAGCTTCTCACCCTATCTTTAAGGGAGAGCCCAGACACCCTGTGGAGGAAACTCCTTTCAGCCGCTTGTATTCGCGATCTCGTTCTTTCGGTCACTACCCATAGCTCATGACCATAGGTGAGGGTAGGAACATAGATCGACTGGTAAATTGAGAGCTTTGCCTTACGGCTCAGCTCCTTTTTCAACACGACAGACCGATGCAGAGCCCGCATCACTGCGGACGCCGCACCGATCTGTCTGTCGATCTCCCGCTCCATTCTTCCCTCACTCGTGAACAAGACCCCGAGATACTTGAACTCCTCCACTTGAGGCAGGATCTCGCTCCCTACCTTGAGAGGGCACTCCACCCTTTTCTGGCTGAGGACCATGGTCTCGGATTTGGAGGTGCTGATTCCCATCACAGCCGCTTCACACTCAGCTGAGAATCGATCCAGAGAGAGCTGAAGATCACGGCCTGATGAAGCAAACAGGACAACATCATCTGCAAAAAGCAGTGACCCAATCCTGAGTCCACCAAACCAGACCCCCTCAACATCCTGGCTGCGCCTAGAAATTCTGTCCATAAAAGTTTTGAACAGAATCGGTGACAAAGGGCAGCCCTGGCGGAGTCCAACTCTCACTGGAAACGGGTTCGACTTACTGTCGGCAATGCGGACCAAGCTCTGACACCGGTTGTACGGGGACCAAACAGCCCTTATCAGGGGGTCCGGTACCCCATACTCCCGGAGCACCCCCCACAGGATTCCCTGAGGGACACGGTCGAACGCCTTTTCCAAGACACAAAACACATGTAGATTAGTTGGGCAAACTCCCATGCACCCTCCAGGACTCTGCTAAGGGTGTAGAGCTGGTCCACTGTTCCGCGACCAGGACGAAAACCACACTGTTCCTCCTGAATCCGAGGTTCGACTATCCAACGGACCCTCCTCTCCAGGACCACCGAATAGACTTTTCCAGGGAGGCTGAGGAGTGTGATCCCTCTGTAGTTGGAACACACCCTCTGGTCCCCCTTCTTAAAGAGGGGGACCACCACCCCGGTCTGCCAATCCAGAGGCACTGTCCCTGATGTCCATGCGATGTTGCAGAGATGTGTCAACCAAGACAGCCCTACAACATCCAGAGCCTTGAGGAACTCTGGGCGTATCTCATCCACCCCCAGGGCCCTGCCACCAAGGAGTATTTTGACCACCTCTGTGACCTCAGTCCCAGAGATGGGAGAGCCCACCTCCGAGTCCCCAGGCTCTGCTTCCTCATTGGAAGGCATGTTAGTGGGATTGAGGAGGTCTTCTAAGTACTCCCCCCACCATCCCACAATGTCCCGAGTCGAGGTCAGCAGCACACCATCCCCACCATATACAGTGTTGACACTGCACTGCTTCCCCCTCCTGAGACACCGGACGGTGGACCAGAATCTCCTCGAAGCCGTCCGAAAGTCGTTCTCCATGGCCTCCCCAAACTCCTCCCATGCCCAAGTTTTTGCCTCAGCAGCCACCGAAGTCGTATTCCACTTTGCCTGCTGGTACCTATTAGCTGCCTCCAGAGTCCCACAGGACAAAAGGGACCGGTAGGACTCCTCCTTCAGCTTGACAGCATCCCTCACCGCTGGTGTCCACCAACCTGAAATGCAAGTATAAATAATTAAATGGGTCAGGAAATATACCTCTTGTTCCGTATTCCTTTATGTCAGGCAGTCATTTTCAAACCTGCTTAATCCTAAACAGTCTGCCGGAGCCTATCCCAGCCAGCACAAGGCACCTGTCTACCTCATGGCGAACATACAAAAGAACCTAACTTGCATGTCGTTGCACCATGGAAGGAAACCCCCACAGACAAGGGGAGTACTTGCAACCCCCCATATTTAATGTTCTCATGTATTTGTCATATTTCACTTTTTTTTTTTTTTTTAATTTATTTTTGTCCATAATATTCCTCCGTTATAAGGGTGTAACATTCTCCACACTCAGTTGTTAACCTAACTCAGTGCTTCCATAGTAAAACCATGAGCATTTATAAAAAAAAAAAAAGAACACTTAAAGGCAGTGCTGTCACGAAGGGGGGCTACTTCAGAAGTTAATATTGTATAAAGCCCCCAATCTTTCCATCTGTTATGTGTATATATTCATATCCCCTCGGGTAGTCATAATTCCGTGCTTCCCACCCCAACCCCAAATCTATGACCATAACTGTCGAAATCTGCACATTGGGAACATTCCGCAATATCAAACATCTGGACACTTGGTGCGTTTTAAACTTCACATAACGTCTTAGCTGCCATTAATTTGTTAATTTATTGCTCTCAGTTTTTATTGTTAATCACATGTTGCCATTGTTTAATTAATTTCACTGTGTCGGTTTTATTTTGTATTTTACGTTTTGCCCTTTGGAACCACTGTAAGGAGGGGCTAAGTATGAAGTACGATCACTTTCAGAAATAAATCCAGCATGCTATCTTTGTGGCACATGCATATTAACAAATATCTATTGTTTTTTCCTCGATAGCGAATGTCTTTTGCATCCAATGACGTATTTTTGACAGTTTGTTCACGCCTGAGAATTGTACTCGTAACTTTCAGAAGTGCAAGCGTAACTTTTCAGAAGCTCAAGTATAATTGACACCTGTGAAATGTAAATATGACAAATTATTAAGAGTTATTTTTGACAGCAATCTTACTCCATAATAAACCTTAGGGCCTTCCTCTTGCCTGGCAGCTCCATCCATAACATCTTTCTCCCAATATACCCAGCATCTCTCCTCTTCACATGTCGAAAGCAATACCATTTCACCTCTCTGGCTTTGTCTCCAAACCATCCAACCTGAGCTGACCCTCTAATGTACTCATTCCTAGTCCTCTCCATCCTCCTCAAACTCAATGTAAACCTTAACATCTCTAACTCTGCCACCTCCAGCTCTGTCTCCTGCCTTTTTGTCAGTGTAGCTGTTTCCAACCCATATAACATAGCTAATTTCACTAAAATCTTGTAGACTTTCACTTGTGCTGGTACCAGTCTGTCAAAAAATACTCCTGACACTCTTGTTCACCCACGCCACCCTGCCTGCACTCTCTTCTCCACCTGACTTTCACACCCCACATTACTCTGTACTGTTGATCCCAAGTATTTAAACTCCTCCACCTTCGCCAACTCTGTTCCCTGCATCCTCGCCATTCTTCTGACCTCCCTCATTCACACACATGTATTCAGTTTTAGTCCTACTGACCTTCATTCTTCTCCTCTCAAGAGCATACCTCCACCTCTCCTGGGTCTCAGCCTGCTCACTACAGATCACATTCTCCTCTGCAAACATTATACTCCACAGGGATTCCTGTCTAATCTCCTCTGTCAACCCGTCCACCATTGCAAATAAGAAAGGGCTCAGAGCTGATCCCAGGTGTAATTCCATCTCCATCTTAAACCCATTTGTCACTCCTACCACTGACCTTGCACTTCCATCGTACATATCCTGTACCACTATTACATACTTTTCTGCCTCTCCCAACTTCCTCATACAATACAACTCTTCTTCAGACACCTTGTCATATGCTTTCTCTAGGTTCACAAAGACACAACACGACTCCATTTGACCTTCTCTATACTTCCATCCATCTATCCATCAACACTCTCAGAGCAAACACAGTAGTGTTCTTTCCTGGCATGAAACCATACTGTTGCTCGCTAATCATCACCTCACTTCTTAACCTAGCTTCCACTTCTCTTTCCCAAACGTCATGCTGTGGCTGATCAATTTTATCCCTCTGTAGTTACTACAGTTCTGCATATCACCCTTATTCTTAAAAACCAATACCAGTACACTTCTTTTCCACTCCTCAGGCACCCTCTCACTTTCCAAGGTTGTATTAACCAAACTGGTTAAAAACTCCACTGCCGTCTCTCCTAAAAACCCTCTCTGTTTCCACAGATGTGTCATCTGGACCAGTGGCCTTTCCATTTGTCACCCTCTTCATACTTGTCCTTACTTCCTCCTTGCTAGTCCACTGCACTTCCTGGTTCACTATCTCCTTATCATCCAACCTTCTCTCTCGCTCTCTCTCCATTCATCAACCTCTCAAAGTACTCTTTCCTTCTGCTCAACACACGCACCTCTGGCATAGGATATAATCCACCTGTGTGCATATTCCTCCACTCCTGTACGTTCCCCTGTGTATTTCCCTCTTCTTAAAATACATTTTCACCACAACAATGTTGATTTTTTTTTTTTTTTTTTTTTTTGAAAAAGATGAACTACCACCTGACCTTCATTCCTCTCCTTAACACCATACCTATCTGTCTCATCCTTATTCCCTCTGTTCCCTCCACTAATCTGTCCATTGAAATCTTCTCAAATCACTATTCTTTCTCCCTTGGGTACACTACACCACTTCATCCAACTCACTCCAGAAATCATCTTTCTCATTCATCGCACGCCCAACTTGCGGGGCATATGCACTAATAACATTTATCACACCTTCAATTTTCAGCTTCATAGTCGACAGTCTTTTCACCTCCAAAACACCTTTGACATGCTGTTCCTTCACAATAACCCCTACTCCATTTCTCCTCCAATCCATACCATGGTAGAACAATTTGAACCTGCCTCAGATACACCTGGTGTTACTCCCCTTCCATCTGATCCCTTAAACACAGGATATATCAACCTTCCTTCTCTCCATCATATCAGCCAGCTCTCTCCTTTTACCAGTCATACTGCCAACATTCAAAGTTCCAACTCTCATTTCCACTCTCCTAACCTTCTACCTGCCTCCGGACACACCTTCCCCTAACAGTAGCCCAATTTCCTCCAGCATCCTGTTGGCCAACAGTACTGGTGGCGGCCATTGTTAACCCTGGCCTTGTTGCCCACATATCGATCTGGCAAAATTTTACACCGGATGCTCTTCCTAATTTAATCCTCCCAATTTATCCAGCCTTAGGACCAGAACGAAGAAACACACACTGATTTGCCTGTCTGGGCAAAAATGAACTTATATGACACTTACCCAGCTTAGAACTTTGATTCTGTTCTTTAGGTTATTAAGGTTGTGAAATGTCTTGGTATTTTGATTGTTTTGTCTCCATATCACAAAAAAGACACATCAGCTCTAGAGAATGCTCAGAAGAGTGACTAGGCTGATTCTGGGACTAAAAAGTATGAGCTATGAGGAGACTGAAGGAGTTCAGCCTTTTCAATTTAAGCAAACTGAGATTAAGAGTGGACCTGGTTAAAGTGTTTTAGATTATGAAAAGAATTGGTACAGTGGATTCCAGCTTTTACTTAATAATAAATTCTATATCAAGAACACAGACTGGAAACTTAAGGGTAGACTTTACAGAAATGTTGGTAGGGATATCTTTATACCAGACTTTTTGTATTTAATACCAGTGCCTAAATTTCTTGATACCTATTTGATACCACAGCAAAAAAAAAATCACTTTTACTGGCTTTTTGATTAAAAGTAACTTCGTTATTCAAGTGAACAATACTGGGCCCTGTATCTGTAATAGAATATAAAATATATAAATACTAATTATCCTGGAAAATTTAAAATAGAGGTATATCAATCCAGTAGTTGCCCAGCATCATTTAAGTAAACTAATACGACCATTCATAAATATCAAAATACAATACAAAACTTGAATATAGATATAATTAATAAAGTATCTATCTATCTATCTATCTATCTATCTATCTATCTATCTATCTATCTATCTATCTATCTATCTATCTATCTATCTATCTATCTATCTATCTATCTATCTATCTATCTATCTATCTATCTATCTATCTATCTATCTATCTATCTATCTATCTATCTATCTATCTATCTATCTATCTATCTATCTATCTATCTATCTATCTATCTATCTATCTATCTATCTATCTATCTATCTATCTATCTATCTATCTATCTATCTATCTATCTATCTATCTATCTATCTATCTATCTATCTATCTATCTATCTATCTATCTATCTATCTATCTATCTATCTATCTATCTAATAGACTTAGGGATTCTCCCAGAGTTAGATCATAGGTGGAGAACAAGAATATCATCATGAACTACATGATATACTTTACCATGTTTTCGTTCTAATTTTCTGACATTTTCTCATCTGTATCTGAAAAATACTTCTTTTACGGCTGTTTTTTTTTTTTCTCCTCCCAGGGCTGAATATTTTGCCAAAAACTCACTTTTTTAAAAAGCACACAAAGCAATGGTTTAAACGCATTAATTAACAAAAAAATATGACAAATGTCAGTCTTGCATGTTGTATGAGTCTGCATACTATGTGATTTCACATACATATTACATATATATTACACAGCAAAGTCCTTTTGACCTTTTTATACATTTTGTCCTTGTATGCTGCAGGAAAGTGGCGATCAGTCAGCCTGTCTAGCACTGCTCTTTATGATGGACTTCCTTGCTTTGCAAAAGGCACTGCTACATACTCTGCCAGCAAGCCGTTGACCACCTTCTTACAGAAATCTGCTGCAGTCATGATGCTGTCGCTGTTTGCCTGCTTGAACAGTATACATCAATTTGTCAGTGAAACCTCAGGCATGTGATGGTACACAGTGTGGTACCACTTGGTGAACTTACGGCGGTAATTGTATGATCCCAGCATTTGATCCAGTCTATCACCTGCCATTTTACAATTATACTCCTCCAATGCAACGGTCTTGTCCAGCTTTCTACCTTCTGAATTTCCCTTTTGACAAATGGTTTTCTCACATGTATTTTTTGTGTGAACTGTAGTGAGACAAGTCAGCCGTTTGACATTGTTCCATGCCACTGCCACCAAGTTCTCTGCCCACATTAAAAGAGGATTGACGTCTCTTTTAATTTTCAGCCTGTCTGGCTTCAGTTGTCAAGGCATGTATCTCCTGTTCACCTTCACTGTACCACATGCTCTATTTTTCCTGCTCTGTAAATCCATGACTAATTCTGGTGAATTGTCTATGTACACTACATGACCCAAATTTTCATAGCTCTCTCTGTAGTAGCTCCAGCACAACCTGACTTGTCAAAGGACAGTCCTCTCTACAAAAGGAGTACTTTCCTGTATATTTTATTACTTTTAGGCAGAAACCAGTGTTTGCTTCTGCCAGCACAAAATCCTTTATTCCATATTTTGTGGGTTTGCCCTGGCATATACTGGCGGAAAAAATTGGTGCCCCTTATATTTGATCATTGTTGGTTCAACAGTGTCAAGCGGGGCTAAATTTTATACATGGAGTTATACCCTGGCTCACCCCTCAGGATTTGTTTCTGGTTAACCTATCCAAAGCTGTCATGGGACAAAGCATATTTGGACCAGGGCTCCCTGAAGTTGTATCGCCAGTCAAGTGTCATCTCTATTTGTATTGCTACAAAGCCCTTCATCTCTTTATTTTGTTGTGGGTTTCCACTTTGAAAAATAAGAATGCGGTGGAAGCACAGCCCGTGACTCAAAAAATTGCTTGGCATAACTGTTTGTCTTGTCTGACACTAGCTGAAAGGCAGCCTCAGAAAAGAACAGCCTGAAGTAGTCCAACAGCTGGTAATCCGTCGCGTCCAACAGCAAGCTGTGCCGTCTTGTGAAGTCTGGTAGCTAGGTTGGCTCCCCCGGATCGATGTTTTGGTAATCCTCCCAGGTGAACCATGCCGTAGGTGCATCAGCTGCACGAACGTGCTTAGGTGGAGGTTGATCAGCTGATGCCGGTTCCTCACTCTCCTGCTTGATCTCCTGATCACTCTCAACAAAATCAGAGTCCGAAAAGTCCGAGTCTGACTCAGCGATTTAATGTACTGTGGACACTTTTTGTGACTGAAGACAGAGAAGAAAATTAAAATTAGTCAAAACCTTTTATTAATACATACCAGGCAAGGGTAAAATGACAGAGAAACACAGTCCTAGGACACCGCGCTTCATCTGCCTCGAGCGCAGATGTCCTTGTTCTTTTATACCTTTCTAATCTCCTGATCGTTGACCACGTAAGCAATAAAAATAGCGTCCTGACTCATTGTACTTTTCCAATTTTTGTAAAGTCATTACCCTAAAGGTATATTTTCTTGTCACACACATCATCAAAAGAAACTTCCAGAAAGTATACCTGCTTTTTGTCACGTACGCAAAACACAAACAAGTTTCATCATTTTGTCCTATTTTCTATACACACATGCATTTTGTTCAATTACATCTTTTTATGTTTTCACACTCCTCCCTTTTTGAACAAAATGATGTGGGCAATATAATTCTATCTTGAAATGGTTGATGAAGGGGAAGGGGGAGAGAAAATGGAAGAAGCTATACGAGACATGCGCTCCTCATGTAGCATATATGCCCTTTCCATAGAGGCGGTAAAGTACTTAGATATTATATAGCGAAACAAAGGGATAATACAACAACCAACCAGGAGGAGGAGACAAAATGTCACAACCAAAGAAATGAAAACAGATCTTATCCATTGTCCCCAGGATCCGAAGGAGGATGCAAACCACTGATCCCAGTCAGACCCGGTCCACTGGGCTTGTCGACCAGTCCCACAGTTGATAATAGAGCAGAAATCAAACTGCACTGATGTGGTAATTCCCAACGGGAAAGTCAAGGTGACCAGGGCAGTAGACAAGGGAAAAGAAAAGCATAGTAGCACAGCAATCAAGGGTGCCATCTCTTGCAATGTGAGGCGTGAATCCAGGCAGGCAGTCCTTCAACTTTCACGGCGTGTGGTGTGGATAGAAGAATTTGGAATGGTCCTCTCCACCTAGGCTGATGCCAGTGTTTCCTTCGAGTATCTCGAACCAGGATCCAGGTGCCCAAGGGAATTGGTAAATCCTTGGAAAGGGGGCTGGTCCTCCAGGCTTGATTAACCTGCTGGTGGATTTTCCTTCAACGAGGTTCGCAAACCTGCAAGACTAGAGAGAAGATCATTGTCCACAGTATGCAAATTCACATTACAACCATGCCAACGGGCATGGGACGTCCGGTCAGAATCTCAAACGGCGATAGTCCCAGTTGTCGGTGTGTCCGTCCCCTTAGTCCCATTAAAGCTAAGGGTAGTGCATCCGGCCATGATAAATTAGTTTGTTCACAAATTTTTGCGAGTTTAGCTTTTAAAGTGCCATTGCATCGTTCTACGATGCCTCCGCTTTGGGGATGGTATTCACAATAGCCAGGTGGTTAATTATTTATAATGGAGTTCACAAAATGAGTGCCATTATCTGTTTGTAACTTTTGAGGGATACCCCATCTTGGAATAATCTCTTTAATTAGTGCTTTAGCTACTGTTTTGGCATCGCTGTGTTTTGAAGGGAAAGCCTCTATTCATCGGGAGAACACATCGACAATCACAAGACAATATCGGTACCCTTTAGACGGGGTTAGTTCAATGAAATCCATTTGGAGGTGTTCAAACGGACCCATTGGATTAGGGGTAACGGCGGGACTTACCTGGGTACCTTTTCCCACATTAAACTTTTGACATATTGCACAGCATCTGCAAAATTGCTCTGCATATGTAAAGAAACCTACAGCTTCCCAATGTTTTTCAACATCTCTTTTACAATTGCATTTCATTCATAGAATAAAGTTTTCTTTCAATTGTACTTTATTCACAGAAATCTCTCACGCGAGGTTGTGCTTAAAGGTTATCTATGCAACATACTTAAACGCGTCTTTTCCTTCATGCTTATTATTACAACTTCTCAGGCCGCAAGCTGGTATCACTTTCATTAAATTAGGAATTCATCTTACCTCAGTTTCATGCGCGCTGTGTTCCAGATCATGAAACATCCGTGGCGAAATTTTAGCCCAGCGGCAACAAGGAAAAATCATTAAATTTTCCCGTGGCGAGCTGTAAATTCCAGCGACAAACAAGGACAATCCACTCGGGGAAATCACGCAGCACAATTCCACAACAAGAAAGCATTCCCAACAACAAGAAAGCATTCCCATTACGCGGTCACAAAGAACATTCTGACTTAACAAGGAAAACATACGTGCTTGAACCTTTATTCGTATAAAGTGTGCTGACCACTGCGTCACCATGCTCTTCCTTTATAGTACCTAAAATACACAACTTCCATTCATATCACAATTATTAAAAGAGTATTTTTCCTTCAAACTTGATCAGGGTTTAAAAGGAAAAATATTTTGTATATTTATAAGCCTTAAACGAAAGTGGAGACATTCATTTGCGTTAAACCAATTACACAAATCGATAATTATCTTTTTCAGTTTTTTAGTTAGAGCTCTCCAGTACTGGTCTTAAATCCCCTTAGTTTCCATAGTGCTCCATGATCATGGCAGACTCCAAAAGCATACCTGGAATCCGTATAAATTGTTACGATCTTCCCTTCGGACAGCTGACATGCTTGAGTGAGTGCTACGAGTTCAGCTGTTTGTGCACTTAGCTTGATGAAATTCGATTTGCTTCCAGCAGGCGGTCCCCTTGGACCACTGCGTAACTAGTTGAGATGTGAAGTTTTGGCTTGTACTAGGATAGAATGTACAGCGTGAGGCACTTTAACTGTTAGGGGGCTCATGAGAACTACATCCGTGCTTGCTAATACAGCTTCTGTTGTTGCAGCCACAGCACGAAGACACGGAGGAAGTGCTGCGGCCACTGGATCCAGTTTTTTTTTTTTTAGAAAAAATAAGTCACCGGTCTTTGTTTATCTCCATGTTGTTGCGTCAGTACTGCATTCATAAATCCCTGCTTTTCGTCCACGAACAAAGTGAATGGACGAGAAATGATCAGGCAAACCTAGCGCGGGCGCAGATAAAAGAGTAGCTTTGAGGTTACAGAGAGCCTTCTCAGCCAGTTGTTGCAACGGCTGTGCTCTTTCAGTAAAATTTAGAACCCACTGTCTGTAGTAGCCCAGAATACCTAAAACAGACATAACCTGTTGTTTTGTTTAGCTGCAGCTTAACCTTAGAAACTTTATGGCCATTTTCCCCCAGAAACAGCAACAATTTCTGAGTATCTATTGTACAATTTTCTTCCGTAGCGCTACATATCATTTCCATCTACATACTGTATCAATGTACTACTTCCGGCCAGACGCCTTCTAAATTTTGGGCAAGAGCTTAACCAGAAACACAAAGGGCTTCTCTGTATCCCTGAGGCATGACGGTCCATGTCCATCGGCGGTACCGCGTTTGACGAGATCGGGATGTACGGCGGAGATGCCAGCCTCTGCTTCGGGAGACAAAGGATATTGGGCACGGTGCGGGCGGAAGGAGGATTTCGGGTGGATCACCAGAGGCTCACAATGGGCTATCCTTTGAAACACTACTTTAGTTATTAAATGGTCAGGAGTATCAAAAATACCTGGAGTAACTTGTAACCAGTCTGTTCTTTCAAGGCATTTTTCCACCCATGGTCCTATTGTGTGTGAATTAGCTAAGGAAAATATGAGGCACTATGCTGCCAAGATAATATATATGCTGTGAGCATGTAAGATGAACAGAAACAGCTACCTTTGTGGATGAAATAAAAACACAGTAGATGTGAAGGGTTTCGGGGCAAGTACCAGAAGTAGTACAGTGTAAAATGTCAGGGGCCTGTAAATTGGGAAAAAGACAAAGGGAAAAAGAGTGTAGGGCTTTGAGGAGAATGGTGTGTAGGGAAATATCTAAAGTCCATGCTGCAAAAGAGGGTTTGGGGTAAGGGGTAATTTGACACAACAACTTGGGGGTTGAACAAGGTATGTCCGCCAGGACGTAACTGGACTTGAAGAGGTTTTGATACTTGAAGAAGGTGAGGTTGTCCAGAAGCAGTAAGCACAGTAACAGTTTCGTTCGAGGTAGGGACCTTTGCCAGCGAGCGAGTGGCACCAGTGTCGATTAAGAAAACAGTCTCAGTGCCATCAACGAACAATGTCAGTAAAGGATCAGTCTCTGAATTATGGGTGAGCAAAGGTAGTTGAAAAGAGTGGCTGGAGGTCCCAGCGTTTTCCTATGGCCAGTATTGTTAGTCAGGGGTGTCAGAGGAAACAGGTGGAATAAGGGGAGGTGGGGGCTGTTGCTGTCTGTGAGGGCACTCCCGACGAAAATGTCCAGTTTCACCACAGGCGTAGCAAGAGAAGGAATTAGCATTGGAATTTAAGGGAGAGGGAATAAAAGGATTCTTAGTGTGGTCAACAGGAGGAGCTCTAAAACCACCTCGTCCTCTTCCTCGTCCTCGTCCCCTAAAGCCATATCCTCGACCTTGGTCAGGAGCATTCCTGGTATAATAGTTCATCTGTGCTGCCAATAATTTGGCATGAGAGTCCGATTCCTTCTGCTTAGTTTGTTTTTCGGCATGTTCAGCATGTCGTTTGACTTCATCAAACGTGGCACTTTCCCACTCAATACAGGAAGTGCGGACCTTGTTTTGTATATCAAAGCGCAAACCGGAAACAAAAGGTGGAACTGCAGCTCGGGTGCGGTCATCAGCATTTCCCAAGCCCGAGTGATTAGCCATAAGGTCTTGAATCCTATGTGCCCATTCATCAACCGTTTCGTGTCTCTTTTGTTTTGCAGCAGAAATAAGGGACCAGTCCATTCCTTTTTTATATTTTTCTGCAATATTTTGTCTCAACGCCTCCCATTGTGGGTTAAATTCGCCTTCTCCACCTATCCCCTGTCCTCGAGTTAAAGCTGGGTTCCATACCCATGGAACGTCATTGCGGACACCCCTGCTAACAGTGGCCCATGTGGTCCCAAGCTTTCGACGAAGTTCCTGGGTCCATTCAGCAGCATTAGGCTTATACATGCTATCTAACTGATCAAGTTGTTCAACAAATTTTAGTCCTCCTACTTCCTTGGGATCTGGAAGTGCATTCACGACATCTTTTAGTTCTTGGATGTCCCAATTCCGATTTATCATAACTGTTGTGGGATTTTGGGGTCCAGCTGGATGGGCAGGGTTATAATGGGGATTGGGAACTTCTATTAAAGGGCAAGTAAGTGAATGTGAAGGATCAGAAGAGAAAAAAGTTGGAGCTGGTTTGTGACTTCGAGCGCATTTGGAGACGGGGGTTTGTCTAGTACAGGGTGGGTCATCACGATGGGTTGAGGGGTCATAGTGATCTGTGCCTGGGGAATCATCAGGGGAAACTTCTGCTAGTTGTAGTGCAGGGGGGGGGGCAGTCGGAATGGGGAATAGAGGAGGGGATAATAGAGGTGCCTGAGGTTGGTTCTGAGGAGGGGAAAAAAATAATAGGATAAATCTAAACCTGTCTTCTTTTCTATAAATTTTCTAGGAGACCCAATTTTACGGGGCGTCTGTTGATCCTCCGAAAATAATCCTTCCAGCATTAATGATTTTGATCCCCCTGTGCGGCGATTAACAGGCTTACTGTTATAAGTTCCCATTATGTTCCCTTGCCCTCCCGGGTTCTGTATTTAATTTTCCAACTATATACTGATTCGCCTAATCCCTTGTACGTATGAATCAGCGAGGCATTAAGTGTGCCACTCACTAAACCTAACTGTTCCCTTCTTAGTTTCAAGGGGAGACACCTAACTATCGGTACTGATCCAGTTCCCAGGAGAACACGGTTTTGTTGCTTATTCCGTATGTAGATTTATTTATTTTTCCATAGCGCTACATATCTTCCATAGCTACATATCTTCCATAGCGCTACGTATCATTCCGTTCCTAACAGCAATCCTGCAATCTGTGCTCTTTTCGGTTTATATTTCCATACCACCCCGTTACTCGTCCCGTTAGCCTGTCCGCTCACATCCCCGGATTCCAGCTCAGGTGACTTCGTGTCCGATTCGGTTCAGCAGAATACTACATCAATACGTCCAGCCGAGTCTAGGATATGGGTGAGGCCAGTATCCTTTCGTCAGACCTTTCGTATGCGTCAAACTGCTTGGGTCAAGTCTCCATCACCTTAAGCAACCCGTTGAGATATGAGTATGACTAGACGGTCCACAGGAAACTCGCCCTCCCGTTATTTAGAAAATAAAAAAATGTTCGGAAATCCCCCGGTGCTTACCCCAGCCTGGAAGTGTGTAAGCTCTGTCTGGAAATCCGTTCAGTCACCGTGGATGTAGCAAAGAGGAGACCAGGGACTCCTCACGCAAGAACTGTTTCAGGACAGGGCAGTCCTAACTTTTGCCGGAGCTGCATGCTCTGCTGCCGGAGTACTCAAATTGACGGCAGTCCGCTGGTAAGACGGATCACTGAAATGGTCTCGCTGGAGGAGTCGACCGGCCGTCTCTTGCCCCACGTCCGGGCGCCAAAAACTGTGGACACTTTTTGTGACTGAAGACAGAGAAGAAAATTAAAATTAGTCAAAACCTTTTATTAATACATACCAGGCAAGGGTAAAATGTCAGAGAAACACAGTCCTAGGACACCGCACTTCATCTGCCTCGAGCGCAGATGTCCTTGTTCTTTTATACCTTTCTAATCTCCTGATCGTTGACCACGTAAGCAAAAAATAGCATCCTGACTCATTGTACTTTTCCAATTTTTGTAAAGTCATTACCCTAAAGGTATATTTTCTTGTCACACACATCATCAAAAGAAACTTCCAGAAAGTATACATGCTTTTTGTCACGCACGCCAAACACAAACAAGTTTCATCACTCTGTCCTATTTTCTATACACACATACATTTTGTTCAATTACATCTTTTTATGTTTTCACACTCCTCCCTTTTTGAACAAAAATGATGTGGGCCTATATAATTCTATCTTGAAATGGTTGATGAAGGGGAAGGGGGAGAGAAAATGGAAGAAGCTACACGAGACATGCGCTCCTCATGTAGCATATATGCCCTTTCCATAGAGGCGGTAAAGTACTTAGATATTATATAGCGAAACAAAGGAATAATACAACAACCAACCAGGAGGAGGAGGCAAAATGTTACAACCAAAGAAATGAAAAAATTCATGAGAGGCATGTCCTTTTATGATAGAAAACCGATTTTTCAAACCGTATTTTTGGGCCTCAAAAGGTTGATAACCCCAGTCCTCAGTTCCAGTGTTAGCAAAAACCCATTGCCAGTTGTCGCAGTCACTTCCCCTCATACACACGTATTTGTCAGATCCGGTCCACTGGGCTTGTCGACCAGTCCCACAGTTGATAATAGAGCAGAAATCAAACTGCACTGATGTGGTAATTCCCAACGGGAAAGTCAAGGTGACCAGGGCAGTAGACAAGGGAAAAGAAAAACATCTTAGCACAGCAATCAAGGGTGCCATGTCTTGCAATGTGAGGCGTGAATCCAGGCAGGCAGTCCTTCAACTTTCACGGCGTGTGGTGTGGATAGAAGAATTTTGGAATGATCCTCTCCACCTAGGCTGATGCCAGTGTTTCCTCCGAGTATCTCGAACCAGGATCCAGGTGCCCAAAGGAATTGGTAAATCCTTGGAAAGGGGGCTGGTCCTCCAGGCTTGATTAACCTGCTGGTGGATTTCCTTCAACGAGGTTCGCAAACCTGCAAGACTAGAGAGAAGATCATTGTCCACAGTATGCAAATTCACATTACAACCATGCCAACGGGCATGGGACGTCCGGTCAGAATCTCAAACGGCGATAGTCCCAGTTGTCGGTGTGTCCGTCCCCTTAGTCCCATTAAAGCTAAGGGTAGTGCATCCGGCCATGATAAATTAGTTTGTTCACAAATTTTTGCGAGTTTAGCTTTTAAAGTGCCATTGCATCGTTCTACGATGCCTCCGCTTTGGGGATGGTATTCACAATAGCCAGGTGGTTAATTCATTTATAATGGAGTTCACAAAATGAGTGCCATTATCTGTTTGTAACTTTTGAGGGATACCCCATCTTGGAATAATCTCTTTAATTAGTGCTTTAGCTACTGTTTTGGCATCGCTGTGTTTTGAAGGGAAAGCCTCTATTCATCGGGAGAACACATCGACAATCACAAGACAATATCGGAACCCTTTAGACGGGGTTAGTTCAATGAAATCCATTTGGAGGTGTTCAAACGGACCCATTGGATTAGGGGTAACGGCGGGACTTACCTGAGTACCTTTTCCCACATTAAACTTTTGACATATTGCACAGCATCTGCAAAATTGCTCTGCATATGTAAAGAAACCTACAGCTTCCAATGTTTTTCAACATCTCGAACCATGGCATCTCTACCTGCGTGATTCGAGGCCATGGGCGATTTTTGCCATTCCTGGGAAAGAGGCTTTTGGGAGAAAAGGTTTGTTAGTGTGTTTATGAGTCCAGACTCCATCAGAGAGGGACCCTTCTTTGGACCATTTTCTCCTTTCGATATCCGTGGCTGCACTCTGTAAAGAAATAATTTGATTATCAGGGTCCTGGTCATTTCTCTGTTGGAATAAAGAAATTGGTGTGTTATTATATGCAGCCTCTTTAGCAAAGTGGTCAGCTAATTCATTTTCTTTGCTAACAGGATCCTGTGTGAGCTATCATTTAACAATCGCTAGCTTCGATGGTTTGGTTATGGCTTCTAAAAGGGATTCGATCAATTTCTGATGTTGGATGGGTTTGCCAGTACTGGTCTTAAGTTGTGCTTAAAGGTTATCTATGCAACATACTTAAACGCGTCTTTTCCTTCATGCTTATTATTACAACTTAAAACATACGTGCTTGAACCTATCAAGTGTGCTGACCACTGCGTCACCATGCTCTTCCTTTATAGTACCTAAAATACACAATTTCCATTCATATCACAATTAGACACATTCCGCTTATTGCCTAAAAACTTGTCTCCCTTCTCATGTAATATTATTAAAAGAGTATTTTTCCTTCAAACTTGATCAGGGTTTAAAAGGAAAAACACTTTTGTATATTTACAAGCCTTAAACAAAAGTGGAGACATTCATTTGCGTTAAACCAATTACACAAATCGATAATTATCTTTTTCAGTTTTTAGTTAGAGCTCTCCAGTACTGGTCTTAAATCCCCTTAGTTTCCATAGTGCTCCATGATCATGGCAGACTCCAAAAGCATACCTGGAATCTGTATAAATTGTTACGATCTTCCCTTCGGACAGCTGACATGCTTGAGTGAGTGCTACGAGTTCAGCTGTTTTGTGCACTTAGCTTGATGAAATTCGATTTGCTTCCAGCAGGCGGTCCCCTTGGACCACTGCGTAACTGGTTGAGGGTGCTCCATTTTTCAATTGTAACATTTGACAAAGTACAGAGTACATTCTGATACTCATAGGGATCCCTTTAATACACTCTATAACACACAAAATCACCCAAACCATTTTCAACACACTTCACCCCAGCATTATTCTATATTCACACCACATTTGGAAACAATGCAGCAAAGGAAACAGAAACAAATGGACTATTAACTCAATGCACACGTCACAAGAAAAAAGAAAAGGACAGAAGAAATTTCATGAGAACTACATCCGTGCTTGCTAATACAGTTTCTGTTGTTGCAGCCACAGCACGAAGACACGGAGGAAGTGCTGCGGCCACTGGATCCAGTTTTTTAGAAAAAATAAGTCACCGGTCTTTGTTTATCTCCATGTTGTTGCGTCAGTACTGCATTCATAAATTGCATTCATAAATCCCTGCTTCTCGTCCATTCACAAAAAGCACGTATGTTTTCCTTGAGAAGTCAGAATGTTCTTTGTGACCGCGTAATGGGAATGCTTTCTTGTTGTTGGGAATGCTTGATGAATTCCTAATTTAATGAAAGTGATACCAGCTTGCGGCCTGAGAAGTTGTAATAATAAGCATGAAGGAAAAGACGCATTTAAGTATGTTGCATAGATAACCTTTAAGCACAACCTCGCGTGAGAGATTTCTGTGAATAAAGTACAATTGAAAGAAAACTTTATTCTATGAATGAAATGCAATTGTAAAAGAGATGTTGAAAAACATTGGGAAGCTGTAGGTTTCTTTACATATGCAGAGCAATTTTGCAGATGCTGTGCAATATGTCAAAAGTTTAATGTGGGAAAAGGTACTCAGGTAAGTCCCGCCGTTACCCCTAATCCAATGGGTCCGTTTGAACACCTCCAAATGGATTTCATTGAACTAACCCCGTCTAAAGGGTACCGATATTGTCTTGTGATTGTCGATGTGTTCTCCCGATGAATAGAGGCTTTCCCTTCAAAACACAACGATGCCAAAACAGTAGCTAAAAGCACTAATTAAAGAGATTATTCCAAGATGGGGTATCCCTCAAAAGTTACAAACAGATAATGGCACTCATTTTGTGAACTCCATTATAAATGAATTTACCACCTGGCTATTGTGAAATACCATCCCCAAAGCGGAGGCATCGTAGAACGATGCAATGGCACTTTAAAAGCTAAACTCGCAAAAAATTTGTGAACAAACTAATTTATCATGGCCGGATGCACTACCCTTAGCTTTAATGGGACTAAGGGGACGGACACACCGACAACTGGGACTATCGCCGTTTGAGATTCTGACCGGACGTCCCATGCCCGTTGGCATGGTTGTAATGTGAATTTGCATACTGTGGACAATGATCTTCTCTCTAGTCTTGCAGGTTTGCGAACCTCGTTGAAGGAAATCCACCAGCAGGTTAATCGAACATAAAAAGATGTAATTGAACAAAATGTATGTGTGTACAGAAAATAGGACAGAATGATGAAACTTGTTTGTGTTTTGCGTACGTGACAAAAAGCATGTATACTTTCTGGAAGTTTTCTTTTGATGATGTGTGTGACAAGAAAATATACCTTTAGGGTAATGACTTTACAAAATTGGAAAAGTACAATGAGTCAGGACGCTATTTTTTGCTTACGTGGTCAACGATCAGGAGATTAGAAAGGTATAAAAGAACAAGGACATCTGCGCTCGAGGCAGATGAAGCGCGGTGTCCTAGGACTGTGTTTCTCTGTCATTTTACCCTTGCCTGGTATGTATTAATAAAAGGTTTTGACTAATTTTAATTTTTTTCTCTGTCTTCAGTCACAAAAAGTGTCCACAGTTTTTGGCGCCCAACGTGGGGCACTTTAACTGTTAGGGGGCTCATGAGAACTACATCCGTGCTTGCTAAAACAGCTTCTGTTGTTGCAGCCACAGCACGAAGACACGGAGGAAGTGCTGCGGCCACTGGATCCAGTTTTTTTTTTTTTTTTTTTTAGAAAAAATAAGTCACCGGGCTTTGTTTATCTCCATGTTGTTTCCATGTTGTTGCGTCAGTACTGCATTCATAAATCCCTGCTTTTCGTCCACGAACAAAGTGAATGGACGAGAATAATCAGGCAAACCTAGCGCGGGCGCAGATAAAAGAGTAGTTTTGAGGTTACAGAGAGCCTTCTCAGCCAATTGTTGCAACGGCTGTGCTCTTTCAGTAAAATTTAGAACCCACTGTCTGCAGTAGCCCAGAATACCTAAAACAGACATAACCTGTTGTTTTGTTTAGCTGCAGCTTAACCTTAGAAACTTTATGGCCATTTTTCCTCCAGAAACAACAACAATTTCCGAGTATGATTTTTCCTCCAGAAACAGCAACAATTTCCGAGTATGAATTGTACAATTTTCTTCCGTCGCGCTTTCCATCTACATACTGTATCAATGTACTACTTCCGGCCAGACGCCTTCTAAATTTTGGGCAAGAGCTTAACCAGAAACACAAAGGGCTTCTCTGTATCCCTGAGGCATGACGGTCCATGTCCATCGGCGGTACCGCGTTTAACGAGATCGGGATGTACGGCGGAGATGCCAGCCTCTGTTTCGGGAGACAAAGGATATTGGGCACGGTGCGGGCGGAAGGAGGATTTCGGGTGGATCACCAGAGGCTCACAATGGGCTATCCTTAAACGGTCAGGAGTATCAAAAATACCTGGAGTAACTTGTAACCAGTCTGTTCTTTCAAGGCATTTTTCCACCCATGGTCCTATTTCCCCCCATTTAACAGTGCGTGATTTAGCTAAGGAAATATGAGGCACTATGCTGCCAAGATAATATATGTGCTGTGAGCATGTAAGATGAACAGAAGCAGCTGCCTTTGTGGAAGAAATAAAAACACAGTAGATGTGAAGGGTTTCGGGGCAAGTACCAGAAGTAAGGAAAGATTCTAGCCAGGTGGTGTCTACTTCTATAGGGAAGTATTGGGCAGTACAGTGTAAAATGTCAGGGGCCTGTAAATTGGGAAAAAGACAAGGGGAAAAAGAGTATAGGGCTTTGAGGAGAATGGTGTGTGGGGAAATATCTCAACAGACGCCCCGTAAAAATGGGTCTCCTAGAAAATTTATAGAAAAGAAGACAGGTTTAGATTTATCCTATTATTTTTTTCCCCTCCTCAGAACCAACCTCAGGCACCTCTATTATCCCCTCCTCTATCCCCCATTCCGACTGCCCCCCCCCTGCACTACAACTAGCAGAAGTTTCCCCTGATGATTCCCCAGGCACAGATCACTATGACCCCTCAACCCATCGTGATGACCCACCCTGTACTAGACAAACCCCCGTCTCCAAATGCACTCGAAGTCAAACCTCCAACATGCCGAATCGGACTCTCATGCCAAATTATTCCCCGCGCAGATGAAGCGCGGTGTCCTAGGACTGTGTTTCTCTGACATTTTACCCTTGCCTGGTATGTATTAATAAAAGGTTTTGACTAATTTTAATTTTCTTCTCTGTCTTCAGTCACAAAAAGTGTCCACAGTTTTTGGCGCCCCACGATTTTGCCTTTGTTTACATTTCGTAACTCAAGCACATGCAGGGATTAGATGCAGAGTCAACAAGTCTAACATTCCTCCAAGCAAAGAGTGCCTACCTTTACTGTAATGGTGAGTTTTGTTACCATTTACAGCTGATTATCATCCTCTACACCTGAATGTTGACTTTTGTCAACATCTGCCCTCAACCCCTCCTGATGACAAAAGTCGACATCCACCCTAAAAGAGTTAAAAATCAATAGTAAAAATTCAAACATTATTATAGGTGTACTGTTAACTTGGAAATTCTACAATAATTCAGGATATTATTTGAATTTCATTAAAAGCGGTTTTGGTAACAAAAGGCTTTTATAATCTGGTTTGTTTGAGAACATCTCTGTTAGGAATCTAGCATTTGCCAATGTAAGATTTATAGTTGCATCACTGGATGGTTTTAAAAAAAATAGATTTGACAGTAAATTTTAACAGATGAGTCAAAATTGATTCAAATTTCAAATGTCACAAACTCCTGGTACTTTATTTTCAGGCTTTGTTTTTCCAAAGTTCAGATCTTCCTGTGTGAAATGAGACTTGCCTGTTTTACATAATCCATTATTCAAGAACAAATACAGCCTGTGTTTTTAGAGTATCTTTCATGGGTATCAGACTTTATTATTGCTTAGCCTGTGTACATGTGGTCACTGATTACAACTGCAAGATGTTATGCGAATGAATATGAATAATGTTGCATCCATGCCACAATGTTTTCCGAAATGTACTATACAGGTCATAAAATGAATAATTCCAAATATCATATATACCTATGTCTTTTTTTTTTTTTTTTGGTCAGTGCGGCTTTGACATCATGGACCATAAGGTGCATACTAAATCAGCGTAAGCAGGAACACTCAATAAAACTGAAAAAAAAAAATCAAGTGACAGTGAGATACGAATAAGGTGTCCAGATCAGAGAATATCCAGTTCCATTGTCTCAAAACGCCACTCACATCTACAGTTATTCCCAGTTTCAAATAAAAACTAACCATGTCCGATCCCTGGGGGAGCGGTAGTATGTATCGTGATCATGACTCAGAGAATAAAAGTGGGGGGGGGGGGGACTTTTACAAGTACACTACACCCCCAAAATTCGCGGGGGTTACGTTCCTAGAGCACCCACGAATTGTGAAAAATCGCGACTTTTGGATGTGATTAAAAAATGCCTTTTAAATGTCTATTTTTATAGTTTAAACCCTAAATACAGTATGCCCCCAAAGCACTTTAATTTCGTTGCAAACTCAGCTTAATACATTAATACATTACCTAAAAAATTACCTTAATACATTACCTAAAAACAGAATGTAAAGCTAAACCCGTATACTGTACAGTACTGTACTGCTACAGTATGTCTGCCACGGTGCTAGAATGTAAAATACTGATGTTACTGCTATACGTACTGTAATTCATGCAAGCGCGTTTTCTTTGGTATGTGCTGTCGTTTTCTTTGTTATAAGTAGAGTAAATACATAATAATTTCATTTAATTAAAATACAGTAAAATGTACGGGTACTCGCCAATGATGAATGATATTGATGGTGATGATGAAGTAGCTGTGCAGTATGATGCAGAGGATTTAAAACTCCTCGGGTGGCACCTCTTCTTCAGGCGCTTCAGGAGGAGTCGTATCTTTGGGCGGGTCTTCTTCTGGTGGGTTTCGTGCTGGCTTTTCTTTATAGGTTTCAGGAACATTGTGATGGAAAGTTGCTACATTGTCTCCTGTAGCGAACTGCTGGTACAATTTCCGTGCTTACTCACGGATGATGTTACCGTCCACTGAGATGTTGTTCTTCCTGCAGTCGGTGATCCACAATGCCAAGGCAGATTCCATCCTGACGATATTTTTATTCCTTGCGGTCGTTACCTTTTTGGCACTATCACAGAAACTTAGATACGGTACTCCAGATGGCTGCTTTGTTCTTCTTTATGTAGCGTACGGTGCTTTCATTAATGCCATAGTGGCGCGCTACTGCAGCATAACTTTTTAGTTCCTGGAGAAAATCCAGTAGTTTAACCTTCTCCTGGAGTGTTTTAAACTTCTTCTAGCACTTAGGCTCCGTGCCAGAAGCCTTACAAGGTGCAGGGCGTTTCGGCAACATCTTGTGCGTTTAAGAATAACAAAATGAATACAATAACAAAATGGAAAACACGAGGACACTCGCCTAGAGACGCGTCACAGGGCAGCAGTCAATCAGCAGCAAGGACAAATGAATAACGTTCTTGGATTGGCTACTTTCACCATCCCAAACCGCGTTTCCCTCAGCGGTGGTAAGCCCACTCACCTGGAGACGCGTCACAGGGCAGCAGTCAATCGGTAGCAAGGAGAAATGAATGACACTCTCGGATTGGCTACTTTCACCATCCCAAACCGTGTTTCCCTCAGCGGTGGTTAACCCACTCACCTGGAGACACGTCACAGGGCAGCAGTCAATCAGCAGTAAGGAGAAATGAATAACGCTCTCGGATTGGCTACTTTCATCATCCCAAACCACGTTTCCCTCAGAGGTTGCTTCCTGTTCTCTCTACAGCACAGTATTTCCATGAAAAAAGCCATGAAAAAAGCCATAAAAAATTGCGAAGGATATTTGTGCTTTAAGCTAACAATTAATAGTTAGGTTCTAAGGAAAAATCTGCGAACGACTGAGTCCGCAAACCCTGAACCGCAACTTCATGTGGGTCTACTGTACTATAAATGTACACCGGCTGTTACAGACGCAAACCAAATGTGTGTGTTTATTGTATAATATTAACAATAAGAGCAGCTCACTACTCAAAACGGTAAATATATGAGGCAGTCGGGATCGAACCGGGGGACTCTTGATTACACGTCAGCAATTCTTACCGCTGCAACACAGAAACTGTTGTATCATCCTTGAACCTTTTGTGGAAGTGTTTATTTGATCTTTGGAGTTCAGGCTTCACACGTTATATAGTTTATGTCTACATTTTGTCATTTATTACTGAAATATGAAAAACATTTCTGTTGTAACGATGTGTTTACACAGATTATCGTAGAAGCGGAACACACATGAAATGCATGTATTCCAAATAACAATCTATTATTTCCACTCTAAAACTCCAGCACTTCACTCCCAGATAATCAAGGCTGGAACTGGGAGAACTTTGTGCTTGTTTTGTGGCGGTGGAGGGATGGAATAGTAGGCTGCTTGCTGCTTGTCTTGATCGGCACATTTACAAGACAAAAGACACTGATGGAAAGGTGCGAAGGGATTTAATGTGGGCCGGATTTAGGAGTTTTTTTTGTAGGCTTTGGTCATTCTAGTGTTAAGCTACACTTGTCCTAATCACCAAAGAAAGTATCCGCTTGTCGCGCTGCTACTATTGGAAAAATCTTTATTGGCTGCTAACCCATGGGAATATGGCAGTCACCTGCACCAGATGCTCTTATCACAATACCTTGAATATATTATGATAAAGATTCCTGTGTGTGTTATATTGGTTCGTCTGCACTACAGTTACTGTTAACTGTATTGTTTTATATGAGTGTTCTGTACCTGCTTTACAGCACCACATATGGACCGCTGCCTCAAGCAAAGAGATTTAATATCTGTACACAAGCAGACAAAATGGCTGTCTGCAGACATGAGCAACACCTGTGCCAATATCCAAAGCAGGTGCCTGTTCACTGCACTACTTTGTACTGAATTTGTCTCTTCTTAGCTGTTAACCCCTGTAGGAACATGACAATCACCCACACCAGATGCTCTTAACAATGTACCTTGACCCAATCAAATAGTATAAAATGAATATTATAAAGCAACATTAATAAAAACAAAATAAAACTGATGGTAGCCAAGGTAAGAAATATATTTGAAAAGGGACTTTAAAGGTTAAGAAATGTATTTAAAAAAGAGCTTTATTGACAATACTTATGCAAAATACAAAGGTGATGGAAGGTGAATCTTTTAAAGTCTGGGTGCAGAGTTGCTTCAGAATGGTATTCAGTCCGCACACATCCTTGTTAATTTCTTTGGAATCTTCTTCTCTGCCCTCCTTGCTTTTTTCTCTCTTCCTCTGCTCTGCCTGCCTTCCTCCTTCTCTGCTCAGCGTGGACCCAAACTTAAAGGCCTAACTTCTCGTCAAATTAACAATGATTACAAGAATAATCAATTGGTGTTTGCCTTTCTCAGGCTCTTCGTCCATTCTGATCCTAATTATCCCAGGTCTAATAAATCAGCAATCTGTTTTAAGATTCCACAAGTAATCTAAAAGATGCAGGGTTCAAATCAGTGAAGATACAGAATTTAAAATCAATCTATAGCAGTTGTATCAAAAATGATATACAGAGTGTGTTTAACATAGGATTAAAGAATCAAAGTTTAAAAAGTCCAATAGACTGTGTTCAAATAATCAAAAGGTTTTCTAATTGCTGACTGTTAACTCAGGTTAAAAAAAAAAAAAAAAATTGTTTCCCATTGTATCACCGTTTTAAGAGGGGTTTCAGACAAGTGGCCGCTGGCAAGGGGGGGAAAGGGGTTGGCGAGCGAAGCAAGCAGGGGGCAAAGCCCCCTAGTTAATTAATATTATAGCAATAACACACTGTAATTTTCCTTTACAGATATGACTTCCAACATTTTTGATGTATTAACATGTTCTGTAGCATTGGGAACCATTTTCATGTGTACTTTTTTACTTTTGCTTTTATTACAGTACTATTGTACCTTCCAAAATAATATGTCTGTTTGAAGTCATTCATCAGTGTGGTACTGCTAGTACCGTTAAGTTTTTAGCATTTTAGTATCAACTTGGTAACAAAAAATTGGTTCTTGTGACATCCTTAAACGTTAAGTTTTTCTTCATGTAAAAAACCAAAGGCATATAGAATTAATTACAATATAGTGTGGTGGAGGGTAAGACTTTAGGGACCTTCAAATTTCTATTTCAATGTTATTGTAGAAGATCTAGATGAATAGGATAGATGAGACTGTTGGTCTGAATGGCCTTTTCTGTTCAAAACACTTTAAATGTTTTAAATTCAAGCTTTTCTTTTTTTGGCTAATGATCTTACTGTTAACTGCTAGTGATGTGCTTTTTTTTCTTTTCTTTTTTTTTTCCCTTCTAACTGTCTTTCTGTCGTATCACAGTGCCACATGCCGCCGACCTATACGTGGAGCTGCCAGTCGTCCCATCACAATCAGTGATTTCCATCTTGAAGACTCACGGCTGCGTCACTCAGAGATGAGATACCGCTCAGAGGTACGGACAGAGATGTGTCCGCCAAAATTGAGCTCTCCTGTCCCAGTGGCCTCAGCTACTCCAGTGCGGTCCCATCGCTTTATTCCTGTCTGGCTCCAGCTGCTCCTTCTTGCTATTGTGGCTGGATTCCTTCTATTTGTGTACCAGGCTATGGAGACTAATCCCTCAAATCCTTTTATGAATGAGCCACCTCGTGCTGAGGAGAAGAGCAAGTGAAACACAGCCAGAATGCCTCCCTACCGGACATCTCTGGCTCTCCTCCTACCAGTAGCTTCCAGTAAAGGTGGAAAAGGATATATATATATATATTCTCCTGGACATTCATTTGTTTCCCTTCCCCTTTGACTAAGCCCTTTAGTTTACTACCTGTGGAGCAGTTTTCCCAGTAGGTGGAATCAAGGCAACTTGCAGAGTAGTGATTAATTCACATAGCTCTTGCTTAGGAAAATCAGAGGAACCTTTGCCCACAGTCTGCAATAAACCTTCACCTCTCAACCTAAAACTGTGGTCCACTTTAGTATGGTAGTGACAAAGAACTGTCCTTGACTTGCTAGATACAAAATAGTTTGAAAAACTATATGAAGAACTGTAGACACAGGAGAACTGCTAAAATGCCCTAGCATAGAGAAATGAATTGTGGAACACAAGAAGAAATTAAGACCCATCAGGCACAGTCTAAAAGTTTTCACTTTTTTTTATATATATAAGCTTTCCCTAATGATGGTTCTGGCCTGAGTTTGTAAGTGGTTGTTATGAGAAACTTGATGGATATGACCCTAATTAAGTGTCCTCTAATAACGAGGGAACTTTTGTTGGACATACATATTAAGAAACTCGATTCTCTTACTTGGAACTGGGACTGCTGCACCATGCTAAAGTGTAGCCACTTTTCCACCAATCTTTGGCACTTGTGGAAACATGACTTTTTATAAACTAGGTTATTTTTCTATTACTTACTAAGAGATCCTTTTAGACAAAACAGACTTATTCTGCTTGCGAGGCATTGGGGGCACCAAGCCCTAGTTAAATAATGTGAATGTGCAGGTACCTGTGCCCTGTACTAGATTTTTAAGCTACAAGAATATTTAAGAATGAAGACACTTACATTGTATTTATGCTTTTCCTCACATGGGTGGGGGGCTGGGGCTGTACTGGTGGAGGGGGCAGATATGTTTTGTAGTTTGTCTCCAGTAGTTTTTTTTTTTTTTTTTTTTTTGTTTTTTTTTGTTTTTTTTTAAACTATATATACCATGTGGTAGAGATTTAAAATTAAAGAATACATTGTGCTCTGATATGTTTTGCTCTGCTGTAATAGATACGCTAACATATTAAAGGTGTTTTCTTTTTTTATGTTTTTTCTTTGCTTCCATCTTTTATTTCAAGTTTGTTTTATCCCAGACATTGTTCTGAGTGACAAAACAAACCATGAGCAGTGGGTATTGAGGTTGTTCTTTGTTGGTAAAGAATTAGTATTATCATAAAGACCAAGTAATTATGCAGTTACCCTTATTTTGTTTAGCAAAAGTCAAAACTAGCCCCATTAATCTACCGTAGCAAGAGTACTGCTAGTTAATTTATATAACAACATTCAATGACTACTTTAAACTGCAGGTTACATTACATTATTACTGTAAACCGATAATCATGTAGTTGTAAAAACAATATGGATGGACTTGAAAATCCAAACTAGATCAATGTGTGGCCATGGATTAAATGTGTTTTAACATTAAGGAACTGGGTAATAGTTGGCAGAAGGGCACATATGAAAACATTGGAAAATGCAAGTACGATACAGAGTTCTAGAGTAGAGCTAAAGCTATAGTCTTCAAGTATGCAGTTGCTGGCATTTTTGCAAATAATTTTTTTTCTCCATTTTATAAAATGTTTTACAGAATGAGTAACTGAAAGGGGATTACACAATGGGCAAATTGAAGCCAACCCATTTGGCTTATTTATCAGTAAAGGGCATGATGGGTGTCATTTTACTCATTAGACAGATAGAAGAATAGATAGCTGACGGAAACAAGACAAGATCCTGATCATTGTTTGACTTAGAGCTAGCATTAGATAGAATACCAGAAGTAGCATACTGGAGTTTAAGAAAGAAACGAGTGACAGAATAATTTGGGCGATACAATTTATGTATGATGCCACACTAACTGTTTTGTAGGGATGACTGGAAAATATTAAGTAAAGGTAGGTGTACACTGGGGATCATGTTTATGCCTTTTAATATTTATAATAGTAATACAAGCAGTAAATATTTTAAGTGCTCTTTGTGATATGCTATAGGCAAATGACCTATCTTGAAGAAACTGGATACTACAAGAAGTCATTAGATGGCAGAGTGGGCTGTAGACAAAAGGAATCCGTAAATGTAGGGAAGACCCCAGCTGATGGTTTGCCATTAAAGTGGATAATTAGTATTATGGTAAAAACTGGCATTGCACTGAAACACGTGAACACCTTTAGATACATGGAATCCATTATAACAGCTAATGGAGGAAATGAAGAGGAAAATCACAACTCAAAGCTGGTATATGTAGAGAATAGTATAATGTATGGCAAGAAATTGCCATTAATTAGGGATGCCAAGGTACAGTATACAACCTAATAATTTGACTAATGCTGTATGGATCTGAACCACAGCCAAAGTGGAGACACAAAGAACAGTTGCTGGAAAAAACAATACTGAGGTGGATATGTAATGCAAGTCTGAGTGGCAGAGAGAAAAATTAAGAAATTAGAAAGGAGTAGTGTGCATAATTGATGGAAGTCTAAGAGAATAGCATGATACTGTATATAGAGAATGGATGAGAAATACAGTATATGCCAAAAAGGATGTTGATGGTTACAAAATGATTACAAGGAAAAGATGTTGGGACCATATTGACAAAACCTGAGGGGTTTCCCCTTCACTAGAGGTTTTCACAGTACTATCCTCAAAAAATTAACACAAAAATGGAGAGAGAGACAAAGAATAGATTTAGAGAATAATTTGAAGATAATGCCCGGCTTATATGAATATGTATTGAGAATGATGCATAAAAGATGTGTTTATAATATGGAAATATGCTAATAGTTCAAAAATGTGTTTGCCAGTGACAGCAAGGCATAAATACATGCTATTTAAGGGGATAATGTAACAATGTATTTTACAGTTTTAGATCAGACATTGAGGAAGCCATCAGAACTAACCATCTGGTACCATATTTGACTATTTTTGTGTTTTCGGCAAAAATTATTACATCATCTAGCACGCTGAAGTACAATGTAACAATATTTTATATATGCTGAATTTATTAAGATCATTCTGAGGTAAATAAAGATGTACTTTTTTTCTTTTCTAGGTGTTGTCAGCTTTTGTGCTTTATAGTAAAAACTATTATTTAGGTTCTAGGTCCTGCCTCCTGAATACTTGTACTGGAGTAAAAAAAAAAAAAAAGTAAAAGTAATGAAATTTTCAGTCATTCTCAGAGCCCTTAAGAAACAACGCAAATAACACGGTCTAGAAATACATCCCTCAAAAATTGGCCTATCCCTAATTCATTGTGTAAGTATGCTAATACAGCCATGTAAATATAAATTCAATGTCACGCTGCAGTCTTTTGATTATAAACACATTATTTGCTCATTACATTGTATAAAATGTCTATTGCATCCGTTATTATATTTACTGTTAATTTAATAAGACTGATACACTTGTCTTTTAGAGATATTTCTCTGCTAATCAGCAATATTTCTTTTGTTACAATTTATTTAGAAAAATATATACCAGCCTACCCACTACTGTATTTTTTCCTCTTCACTAGAGCCTATGCCTGCAGCAACACTTAACAACTGTCCCATTTTACACCAGTCCACGAGACTCCGTTCTCATTCTTAACACATAAAAACGTTTATAGTCTCACCCAAAAGTAACGCTTTTTGAGTCGAAATTAAAACACGGAAATACGCAACCAAGGATATGCATTCGCTAAAAAGAAATAAAAACCACCTTTCGAAACATTTGCTTCAACTGTGCAGCATAACTTGAGGTTGTGGTTAGCTGTTACTTAAAAACAGTTTTCGCGTGTAACGACGCTTCGAATGTTTGAATGCGCAAGTGTCGTCGCTCTTCGAAATTAAAAGACCCCACTGTCGCGCAGAATAGTTTATCATTATGAAGATTTGTTTTCTGCTACCCTGTGTTAAGGGCACAATAATCGCTACTACTTGGATCAGCAGTGACGTCATTAAATCTGCGCCTGCTCAAGATGGCCAAGCAATAATCCAGTCCAAAACAAATTACTACACATGTCGAAATGCACGGCGCCAATGGCTTAGACACACGACATATACCTGGTGACGTGTTTGGTTCCTGGGATTTGACCAAAAAAAAAAAACATAATTCTGAGTGGCGTATTACCGAAGATGCCATACAGCTATTATGAAGTATCCTTAGCCCGTGGCTACTGTCTTGGCATTTTCAAATGGAGTCTTCTCGGATTTTTCATTTGGAAACGTTTCACACTCCGAACACTTAACAATGGCAGTTGAAAAACTATTCCGATATACACGAACGCCTTTTAGTCGTTTTGCCCTGGTGGCTGCCAAACGGCACTTCTATGCTTTTCATATTTGCCAGCTCCTACACCATACTTTTCTGTCAAAGTAGTGCTAAAACGCGATCGCGAACATAAAAAAGAGGAGCGGCTATCACGGTCTCGCGAGAATTCGGTTGCATGCATTGTACACAGGCGCAGTAGATAAGGTCACCTACACTACATTACTACACTTGAGAAAGGTAATCTGAAGAAAGTTTTCGATTGAAGATGCATAACAATGACGCATTCCACCGTTATAATTTGTTAATTTCTTCGAAATTTATTACCGCGGGTGTAAAGCAATACTTTTACTCTCACCCGGTTACATTTTGAAACTGCTTAGTTCTCGTGTAAAACTATATTCCAATTCCGGCTCGGTTAAAAGGCAGAAAAAAATATTTTCGTCGTGAAAACTGTTTATTTGACAAATCTCTAATAGTAGGGAGTGAGCAATCCGTAAGAAGCAAAGTAAAAAGAAGCGGGTGTTAAAATCAAAGTCACTATGCGCAGTTTGCGCAAGGGCATACTTTCTGCGTCATACAAAAAAGAACAACCAACAAACCCATCGATGTTTTTATATTTTTTGTGGAATTAATAGCAAAAATTATCATAGACCTTTTTGTATTTCCGTGTGGGATAGCCAGCAGTAGCTGTGCTAGGTTTTAAAATAGCATGTTGCTGATCGTTTCGTCTTTCTTAAAACTAAAAGGCGCCGTGCCCGTGTACTGAGCTCCAAATGGGGCTTGAGCCTCTGCAGCCCCCCCCCCCCCCCCTTTTGTGTGCGTACCTGAGCACCACCGAGTACTTTCAGCCAAGGAATTATTCAGCGGGCGGCACGGTGGCACAGTGGGTAGCGCTGCTGCCTCGCAGTTGGGTGACCTGGGGACCTGGGTTCGCTTCCTGGGTCCTCCCTGCGTGGAGTTTGCATGTTCTCCCCGTGTCTGCGTGGGTTTCCTCCGGGCGCACCGGTTTCCTCCCACAGTCCAAAGACATACAGGTTAGGTGGATTGGCGATTCTAAATTGGCCCTAGTGTGTGCTTGGTGTGTGGGTGCGTTTGTGTGTGTCCTGTGGTGGGTTGGCACCATGCCCGGGATTGGTTCCTGCCTTGTGCCCTGTGTTGGCTGGGTTTGGCTCCAGCAGACCCCCGTTTCCCTGTGTTCGGATTCAGCGGGTTGGAAAATGGATGGATGAATTATTCAGCAGGAGTGTGTCAAGAAAAGCGACAGGGGTTCCTTTATGCCTACAGTAATACACCTTTATAATGCTTCACTCTATCTGGAACTGCCAAGTCAGACGTTTTCTTTCTTTTAAGTAATTCTGGTGTATATTTTGGAGGGGTTTGTTGTTTGTCACAACATAATAATAATCACTATTATTTAAACTTATTGAGTTTCTGTAAAACAGCCAAATAAAGATATATGTATTTGTGATGATAAACGTTTAGTAAGTGTCGCCCTTTTGAAGCCTCAACCTTGCACGAACATCGTTTTTAGAAATGTGTGATTTTGTTAAGAGTTGGTAATTTTAAAAATATATACATAATTTGTGACCTTCATGAGTTACCCTAAAACAATCTACCAGTATTACCATTATGTTAATCAGATATTTGGTATTCAATAGTCCTAGTGCCAGTAAAGATAAAACTTATAACAGTTTGAGTTTTTCGAATAAACTGAACGGTGTATTCAAACAGCAATTGCAATATACAGTACATACAAAGTATATGCATCTGTACACCTTCTAGTTCTAGCCTTAACGTAGCAACCCTTGCCGCCCACATTCGCATGTCACTCAAACCGATTAGCCAGTAGTTTTCCGTAACGTCCATATTTCGCCACGCCCCCATTGTTGGTGACGTCAGTGAAGGACAAACTGCTTCAGCTCGAGGACGCGCGGCCTCTGAGACGCCGTTAGAGAAGAGGAGGCGCCATCTTCTAGTGTCTGTTCGAGTGAGTGTGTGCTGCTTATTATAATATATGGTTTGTGGGTATCGTACAGGTTGATTCTTTGCGGGTTAACTTTTTTTCTTTCTTTACATTCGGATAGCGCGCCTCCACCGCCTCGAAACATGTATCCCAGCACCCTGACCCAGCTGGCCCGGGCAAACCCGTTCAGCGCGCCACTTTTTACGCTCCAGAAAGACGAAAGCATTCTTACGCAGAGACGGAGTGGACGCCGTCTTGCCGCTGCTTCAACTGTTACAACCGAAGGTAAGTGGCAGAGGAAATGGGTTCGGTAGTCCAAATGACCTTAAGTGTGTTTTATTAGCACAGTTCCGCGCATGAACCACAGCGGCCCTCTCGTTGCCGGATGAAGTGAGCCTTCCGAGGTGAAGGACTTGCCACAGTATTCGGAGTCGAGCGTGTTTAGAAGTGTTGAGCGCCCTGGCCCCCAGCCCGAAATCACCCTCCGCTTTTTGACAGGGCCCGAGCCTTGACGGTTGTAATTAAGAATGTTCTGCGGATTGAGTGGGCCGCGCAATCAGATCACTGGATTTGAGCGGAAATCTTGTCTAGACGCGGATTACTTTGCCTCAAAGGGACCGAAACTAAAATGAAATTACATTTTGCACCCTGTTAGCCCACATGCCCAAAACGGGGGAAGGGGTGGGTTAAAATCTAGTAGAGGGGAGCTGAAGGACACTCGGGAGTCCTTGACTTGAGGCCTTGGCAGGCCGGGTTATAGTTCACGTTTTGTAGGCGAACTGGTTGTGTTACTAGTACTCAAAAGTCGTCATGGTTAAAGAGATCTTGTAACGAATTTGTAATTACAGTAGATCGTTTTCGATTGCTGTATTCCGATCTAATGCGCATTACAAATGAGTTTTTCTTCCTCTCTTTCCATGGGTTTGACATCTTTAAAGTCTAATTTGGACGGTGTTTGTAATCAAAATGTGTCGATGTCTTCTGTTCTGGGCTTTGCAATTTACATTCCTAGACTATAAAATAAAAGAAGGTTGCTGATTATGTTACACTAATTTTATTAACTTTTTATTATACTGATACGTTGAGAAAGGCAGAGTGGATGTGGCTCGTTCGATGCAGTCGCCACGTAATTCATTTGATTTTGAAATGAAGTCAAAATGACTCTTGGAAAGACGCAGACCAAACGAAAGCGGTTTGAGCTGACCTGGGGCAGCCAGGTTAGATGTGTACTCCTGTTGGCGTGGTGACCTTCAGTAAGCGAGTCTGGCTGGTTTTAACACTGGACTAGTAAAGCCGGGGTGTTTCTTCCAACCAACAAGATAATCCCAAGTTGACATTGTGCTGGTACTGACACGAGGGGACTGTTGTATAAGCGCATCAGGTGTTAAACCGTTCACTTTTGTTGCCTAGATAAATAGAACTTGACCCTGGGTGAAATTTGACTTTTTACAAAACAACAAGCCCTTCTCAAATATCAACCAGAATGATATACAGTATATAAACCCTGCTGACTATACAGTTTCAGTCACACTGTGGTATTCAGACATAATGGCATAAAGGAACCCCAGTAGTGTTTCTTAACATACTTTTGATGGAAAAATTCATTGGTTGAAAATACTCAGTGTTAGAGGATTTTTCAGCACTGTTCATAATGGTTATCAGTTTTATTAATTGCTCCACTGCTACTTCCAGAGTGTGTCATGTAACCGAGCCTAGCCATTTAATTAGCTTGTTGGTTCAGAGGTCCTATCTTAAAGTGATGTCACTGACGGCACACAAGCATACCAAATTGCAGATGTGTTGTAAGATATGTAAAGGACGTGACTGCCCCAATTATGAAGGAACATAGTCTTCTAAGTAAAAAGTCTTTTCTGCCCTTTTTATATAGTTACTGTCTTATGAGACTTCCAGTCCGCCATTGATGTAGATCTCCCAAGTTCTTGCAGGAGTGCACCACCTCAACAGCCATTGATTAATGACTGGGATTAGAGGCTGTTTATTACAGCAAAAATGAAAAGTTCCTTGGTTTTGTTGCTGTTTAGATGTAGACAATATGCACCAAGAAGCAACTTCCTTCGCATGACTCTGATACTGTTTCATCTCCCTTATCTATACACCCTGTAAGTTGGAATAATTTAACATGCACAGTCTTTCACATAGCAAGTTCAGCCATGGAAACGTTTGGTAAGTTTAAGGTACAAATTGTCATATTTTGAGTTATGAAAGTTGTGTAGATCATTTTCATAGAGTTCCTTGAATCTTCTAACGTGGTTTAAGTGTGTATTCAGTGTGAGGTCTTCTGTTCCAGACCCTATAGAGTCAGTGACCTCTCCTCTCTTTCCTCAGAGGGTGACAGCTGTGAATATGGCTCTGCTAAATATTTTGCTCTGTGTGGACTGGGTGGGATTCTTAGCTGTGGTACAACTCACACTGCTGTGGTCCCACTAGACCTGGTCAAATGCAGAATTCAGGTTTGTTCAATGCTAGTTTGTGGCCTGTGAATAGCACTTTTGACCTGTGTTATGTTAAGAAGATGCTTAACCAGACAGAGAACATGTAGACCTGTCTTAGATTTGGTTTGAACTTGTGGCAGCACATTCTGATATTCAATATGTAAAGCCACCTTCTAGGGACTGACCTTTTTTAACTAAGGATCTTGTTACTCAATAATGCCCATTTTCCTTGTTGCTGCTTGAGGAGTTCAAGCCCATTCTTTGGCAAAAATGTCTGTTTTGTTTCTCATTAAAAAAAAATATTATCCTAACTGCATGTAGGCTACATTAACCTTTTGTTGAAGAGTGTGTGTATTTATGCTTGTCTGCTTAAAACCTTGTGAACCTTTGATTTCCATATGGAGTGTGTTTGGAGTACAAAAAAAAGTCTGCATTTTCATTTTTATGGTTGCTTTATGGTAATGCTGCTCTCTTACAGTGCAACATTAATTTTACTATCTGTTCTTTTGTCTATATACCTCTGCCTCTTTGACTTATTTCTACTCCAGTATTTAAAAGTTCTAAAACACTGGTGTAAGATTAAATGAGGTTAATCTGCAGTAGGACAGGATGCAATTCATTGAAATTTTAGATATGTATTAGTTTATAAAATTATAGTTTCTATAAAATGGTCCATTAGGGTTTTATCCTAATGAAATGCAATGGGTTATCATAACACTTTTCTTTGAGCAGTTAAAATGGATTTTTTTTTTTTTACTTATTTAGCGGATTTCTTTATCCAAGACAACCTACTTTGAGATACAATTCATTGCATTTTTTTTTCTTATTTGGAGCATAAACTGGTAAAGTGACTTGCTCAAGTTCACATGGTGCAAGTAGTGGGTTTTGAAGTCCAGATCCTTAAACTCTGTGCCACCCTGCCTCATGTATGTTTTGCCATAAATGTATGAATAAGAAGTTTGAAAAGGTGGTTTTTTTAGTCATTCTGTTCCCAAACTTAGTTGTGCAGTTAGCAAAAAAGTCCCTAGCTTTAGTTCTCTTATGCTAAGACCTGTTTTGCTTGATTTCATTTTACGTTTTGCTGAATGAGTTTGTCAGTCAGCAAGTTTGCTTCAGAAGTTCTTTGATTGGTTTATACTAAATCGGACTCGGCTTCTGATGCGTTGGTAAAACCAGTCACCTGACTTATAAAGGCAAATACAAAGGCAATGAATTTCTGGTGAAGGTTGGAAGGTTCCCGTATTGTTTGCTTGTGCCAATCTCTGGTGGTTGGCATGCCTTTCTTCATAGGTTTGCTGTTTTGTGTACTGGTAACATTGTTTAGTAAAGACTCATTTCCAGTCAGTGTGATTAATGAGACCTCGGTGCATGCATCTTTGTGTGTTGTGTTTATATTAATCGCATGGTGTTTTATATTTAGATAGCTGCGAGTATGGCTCTGCAAAGTACTACGCTCTTTGTGGGTTTGGTGGAATTCTAAGCTGTGGAATTACTCACACTGCAGTGGTACCTTTGGATTTGGTGAAATGTCGCATCCAGGTGTGTATCTGCAATTAACAAATTTTTCTACTAGGGTTTTAGCTCCTGTTTGGTATCTCCTTATTTTAAATACATTCAATTCTGTGACACTTTTCAGTTTCTTTATTTTAAAATGCCAAAATTATGTAATCAAATCCAAAAGGCAATTTAAATTAAATGAAGGCAGCAAAATCTGTTCAGTCAGCAGCAGTAATTGGCTACCAGTTAAGGAAAGGCCTGGAATATGAAACCCACTGTAACACAAGACTAAATAAACTAAAGCTGGAGCATGAAAGTATTTACTGTTGTGAAATTTATTTTCTTTTAGAAGCTTAATTTTTCTATCAAACTGAAGCTTTGCTGTCAGACCCAGTTTTTAAAATTCCTTACAGTTTAGAGATATTAATAGTTCAACCCATCAATTCTTTTGAAATGTTGCCAATGGTGATATGCCCTAATTGTCTAGCTGGACGACAAATGAGAACATTTAACACAAATAAACTGCTTAATTGTAGTTTTTTAACTTTTGCTTGTCCCTGAAGCATGCAATTGTCCAAAATGTGTCAAACTGGCTAAGGTCAGAAATGTGATTTGTGTTGCCAACTTTATTTTTTGTTTTTTTGTCTTTACTAATTAAATTTCTTTGTATAAGTGACTGTCTTATGTAGGTATTACCTCAGGTTTAGCCTGAAGAAAGTTTTTTCCAATTCTTTTATTTGAAAAGAAATTGATAAAAGTTTTGCATTCGTTTTATTTTGATTACAACATCGGTTTCTGTTTTGATTATTCTTGTTTGACTGTATGCAGTTGCTGATGCTAACATGTCAACTTCCTCTAGGTGAATCCAGACAAGTATAAGAGTATCTTCAATGGCTTCTCTGTAACAGTCAGGGAGGATGGTGTCCGAGGCCTAGCCAAAGGATGGGCTCCAACATTCATTGGTTATTCCATGCAAGGATTGTGCAAGTTTGGGTTTTATGAAGTGTTTAAAGTCATGTATGGCAACTTACTGGGTGAGGTAGGTATGCTCTGACTTGTTCAAAATCACAATTTTTACTAAGACGTTTGAATGTGTGTCACTCAGAAAAAAGACTAAGAGGTCTGCAAATTGCTTTTGATGTAATTATGCAGTACAAGTTTTCTGTGGACTTAATGAGTAGAGTTCAGTTTTAGAGGAATGATAGTAAATTTACAAGGCGTCCAAAATGCACACATGGAGACTGTGTGTGATAGAAGTGAACTTTATGTAGAGATACACTTGTTTTGCAGAATAGACCATGATTGATCCAAACTTGAGGTCTCCTGTATAAAATTTTGCATTTTTTTCAATTTGGAAATATTCATATGCCTAAAAAATTTATTTATAAACCCTGGCTTATGTGTATTTCTATGCCATTTCACATTAAATCGCAATCATCTTGCGAATGTGTGTGTATATAAACTCTCCTAGAACCCTGCCCGATTGCCTCCCTGAAACTACCATACATGTACTGTGCTAATCAACCTTGTACATATGGAATTGCAAAAGTTTGAGCTTGTAGAGCAGCCCTCCTGATGTATCTATTCCTATGCTGCACTTAGCATCTAACCAGGTAAGAGTTTGCATGGCACCTCTCCTCTGTGTTCTGGGGATCAGGGAAAGGCACCAGCATTTGATCAAGTAGCCAGTATCATGTGGCATGTGATGGACGTGATTATTGTTATATTGAATAGTATACGCCATATGAAAAACTGGGGGTTCTGCCAGTTACCTTGCCAACAAGCCAGCCACAACATACAATTCTATCATTTATGAAAAAGCTACTTTGCCTCAAAATAAATGAGCCGTGGGTGAACCTAGTCTTTGGGCCCTGACGTTTCAGTTTCATATTAGCCTTGCAGATCCATTGTGTGTTAATGGAATGCATCTGCTTACAGTAAATAAAACCAGCTTCATTATTGTTCCTTTTGCAATTTGAGTGCAGTTAGTTGTGCCAGTTAAGAAAATTGCAATTGCAAATTTCCTTTTTAGGTTAGCAAAATGTTTTATATACAGTATGTACACTCCAGCATTATGAATACTGAATGTAGAATCTCATTGGTCAGTTAGTCGCTTCCAGTACAGCAAGCATAATGGAGCTAAGGCTTGGAAGAGATATTTCTGACCTGTTGGCCAGCTCCCTAAGAAGTGACAATGGGTAGCTGATAATTTTAAGTGATGGAAAGACCTAAAAGTCCTTCAGTGTTAATAAGAATTGGTCCCAACTAAAATTGTTTGTACATCATATTAATCAGTTTTAAGGTTTAATATGTTTGTCATGTCAACACACATTATAATAATGGGTCAGTGGTAGGAATTGTTATATCCATGAGTTGTCATTTATGTGGTTTGGCTGCTTTTTCTGTGCTTGGATAAGTTTTTCCAAAAATGTTGCTTATGCATCGGTTAGAGTTTCTGCTTAATATAGGCAAGTTCTCCTGTCAAGTGTTTTTCTCTCTCTCTCTCTCTCTCTCTCTCTCTCTCTCTCTCTCACACTCTATCTGCACGCATACATCAAGAAATCGAAACAGGGAATAAGTATTGAACACGCTTACTGAAATTTACTTAATACTCAGTAGAAAAGAATTTGTTGGTAATGACAGCTTCAAGACGCCTCCTGTATGGAGAAACTATTGTTCAGGTATGCTTTTTGGCCCATTCTTCCACACAAACTGTCTTCAGATCTTGAAGGTTCTGGTGCCTTCTTCTATGAGCTCTTATCTTCAGTTCTTTCCGTAGATTTTCAGTTGGATTCAAGTCAGGTGATTGATTGGGCCATTCTAGAAGCTTTATTTTCTTTCTCTGAAACCAATTGAGAGTTTCCTTGGCTGTGTGTTTGGGATCATTGTCTTGCTAAAATGTCCACCCTCATTTCATCTTCAGCATCCTGGTAGATGGCAGCAGATTCTTATCAAGAATCTCCTGGTACATTTCTCTCCATCTTTCCTTCAGTTATATGAAGTCTGCCGTTATGTGCGGTGCCATTTCTCCTCCAAACATGGTGTGTGCAATAACATCCAAAAAGTTCAATTTTGGTTTCATCTGACCATACTATATTCTTCCAGTATTTCATTGGCTTGTCCAAATGTTGTGTGGCAAACTTTAAAACAAGCTTCAACATGCTTTTTCATCAGCAGTTGAGTCTTGTGTGGTAAGCGTGCTTATAGGCCTTGGGGGTTGATTGCATTACTTACTATTTTCTTTGAAATATCTGTGCCTGCTAATTCCAGGTCTTCCTGAACCTCTCCGCAAGTGGCCCTTGGCTCTTGGACAACTCTTCTGATTGTTCTTTTGACTCCTCTGACAGAAATCTTGTGAGGAGCACCTTGTTGTGGCCGGTTTATGGTGTAATGATGTTCATTCCACTTCCAGATTATGGCCCCAATGGTGCTCACCAGAACATTCAGAAGTTTAGAAATACATCTTTAACCAATGCCATCAGTATGTTTTGCAACCATAAGGTTGTGAAGGTCTTGAAGAGCTCTTTGCTTTTACCCATCATGAGATGGGTACACCTTGTGTGACACCTTAGTAATGGGAAACCTTCTTTTTATAGGCCATCAATTAGGACTAAATCAGCTGATATTAATTTGCACTGATATGGGGGAAATGTCTAACTACTGACATTTCTATTGGTTTGATTTCCATGCCTTTTTGCACCTTCTTTTCTTCATGTGTTCAATACTTTTTCTTTGTGTCATTCCACTTTATCATACAACTTAATTTATGGATTTATTTGTTTTGATTACTTTGTATGTGTGGATTACTTGGGTTGTTACCAGCATCTGGTGTAAATTTCGTATCAATATCCCCATTAGAAATTTATTTACTGAGAAAAACATTGAGAACTTCAATACTTTTTTAACCCGCTATATATCTCCCTCTCATACATACATACATGCAGTGGGTATAGAAAAGAATCACCCCTTTGAAATATTCTTTTTTTTTTTTTTTTTTTTTGCTTTACAAACTTAAAACACACAAACCAATATTTTTCCAGCTTTACTTACTCGATGCAATCTATAACATCCAAGTGAAAGATATCACAGCTACAGTTCAGAAGAATTTTGAAAAGGCTTGTCCAAGAAAAAGTATTGGTTCGTATGATTTCATTTAAGGCTGTAAAGTAAAAAATAAAAAATGTGGTGATTCTTTTCTATACCCTGTGTGTGTGTGTGTATATGTATGTATGTATGTATGTGCATATATATATATAATATATAAAAATCTCAGGCCTGCATCATTCTAGACTAATGATGTTTTATCCAAGTGGATTAGATTTTCTCCATCTTCACATTTGTCTTCTGACTTGTGCAATTTGTTTTCTGGTGTGAAGGAAAATGCATATTTGTGGAGGACATCCTTGTACTTGGCTGCCTCAGCTAGCGCTGAATTTTTTGCTGATATTGCCCTCGCTCCCATGGAAGCTGCTAAAGTACGTATCCAGACCCAGGCTGGCTATGCCAACACACTGCGGGATGCTCTTCCTAAAATGTATGCTGAGGAAGGTCTGTGGGCGTAAGTATCCAAATTGTCTGGGTGGGGGGAGGTCCGACTGTAGCTGCTTTGAAATTCTGTGACTTTTAGCTTATTGCTGCAACTAACTACCCAATTACGCTTTCTATACCTGGAGAATTCTTAATTTTTGATTCATGAAAGCAGCGTAGCTTTGTTAGCCTTTTGTACTGCAGTGTCAGGCTATGGAAAGGGAGCCTTTTGAAGAGGTCAAAAGCTTAATATACAGTCTTGACCAAAGGTTTTGAGAATGACACAAATATTGGTTTTCACAAAGTTTGCTGCTTCAGTGTTTTAAAATATTTTTGTCAGATGTTTCTATGGTATACTGAAGTGTAATTACAAGCATTTCATAAGTTTCAAAGGCTTTTATTGAAAATTACATTAAGTTTATGCCAGGAGTCAATATTTGCAGTGTTGGCCCTTTTTCAAGACCTCTGCAATTCTCCCTGGCATGCTGTCAATCAATTTCTGTGCCAAATCATGACTGATGGCAGCCAATTGTTGCCTAATCAATGCTTGGAGTTTGTCAGAATTTGTGTGTTTTTGTTTGTTCACCCACCTCATGAGGATTGACCAAGTTCTCAATGGGATTAAGGTCTGGGGAGTATCCTGACCATGGGCCCAAATTGTGATGCTTTGTTCCCCAAGCCACTTAGTTATCACTTTTTCCTTATGGCACGGTGCTCCATCATGCTGGAAAATGCACTATTTGTCACCAATCTGTTCTTGGATGTTTTGGTATTCTTTATTCATGTCTGTGTTCTTAGGCAAAATTGTGAGCGACCCCACTCCCTTGGCTGAGAAGCAACCCCACACATGAATGGTCTCAGAATGCTTTACTATTGTATTGGCAAAGGACTGATGGTAGCACTCACCTTTTCTTCTCCGGGCAATCTTTTTTCCGGATGTCCCAGACAATTGGAAAGGGGATTCATCAGATAAAATGACTTTCCTCAGTAGTCTAATCCCTGTACCTTTTGCAGAATATCAGTCTGTCCCTGATGGTTTTCTTGGAGAGAAGTGGCTTTTTTGCTGCCCTTCTTGACACCAGACCATCCTCCAAACATCTTCGCCTCACTGTGCGTGCAGATGTACTCCCACCTGCCTGCTGCCTTTCCTGAGCAAGCTCTGCACTTGGTGGTGCCCTGATCCCACAGTTGAATCAACTTTAGGTGACGGTCCTGGTGCTTGCTGGACTTTCTTGGGTGCCCTGAAGCCGCCTTCGCAACAGCAGTGGAAATGTTTTTTTTGGGATTAAGTTCATTTTCATCGCAAAGGGGGACTTTGCAAGTAATTGCAATTCATTTGATCACTCTTCATAGCATTCTGGAGTATATGCAAATCAGCATCATAAAAACAGAGGCAGCAAACTTTGTGAAAATTTCATATTTGTCATTCTCAAAACTTTTTACCACGACTGTAGAGGAGACTTAGTAACATGCCTCTCTTATCCCACTTTGTAAGCCTGAAAACCATGTGGTGGTCCATTCTTGCTTTGTTTTTTTCTGAAGCACATCTGTGGTTTTTAGTACTACAGCGTAAGGTTTTAATTGGTTTGTGCTTCTACAATCTATTTTTTTTTATTCTGTTTGCCACATTTCCCCCTAAATTATTAGTATGTTTATATGCTGGGGAATCTCTTTAATGCCACTTTATAACAAAGTGCTATTTTTCTTTTCACTGTGGAAATGCAGTTTAAACTTTTAACAACAATAAGTACTTGTCTGTCTCCTCCAATCATATAGATTCTACAAAGGTGTGGTCCCTCTGTGGATGAGGCAGATACCTTACACTATGATGAAGTTTGCTTGCTTTGAGCGCACAGTTGAAGCCTTGTATAAATTTGTGGTTCCTAAGCCCCGTAGTGAATGTTCCAAGCCTGAGCAGTTGGTTGTCACTTTCGTAGCAGGATATATTGGTAAGTATGACCTGATGCTGTTACTTGTCTTTCCAGTCACAACAGTCCTGATAGTAGACTCAGGAGACTGTTTGGTAAAATTTGTAATGGAGTCTTAAGAAAATCTGTGTTATGACAGCAAGTGGCACGTTTCCTTAGATCTGCCTCTGTGGTGCTTACCTAGACTGAGTTCTGCTCATCCTTTTGAGGTGAATAGTTCCAGGTAGGGAGGCATGCAGCAACTTGTATGGTTGTACAGTCAGAGGTACTTGAGTCATTGGCGTGCAAGAGCAACATACCTGCTTTTTAGCCTCTTGTGTTCTGTTGGAATTCTGGTTTGTCTTGAGGCAAACTGGTCATCCACCTTCAGGACCAGGCTGGAGTGCAGACAGAAACATGTTTAAACAGCTGTAGTAACTGGTGTGTGGCATGATCAGACTATTACATTTATGTGTGTGTGTGTGTGTGTGTTTGTCTTTTGTCGTCCTGCAGCTGGAGTGTTCTGTGCTGTGGTGTCTCACCCTGCTGACTCAGTGGTGTCAGTCCTGAATAAAGAGAAGGGAAGCAGTGCTGTACAGGTCCTCAAGAGACTCGGCTTCAAAGGTTTGTGGGGCTTTTTTTTTTTTTTTTGGCCAACAAGGCTTTAATATTTAATGGGTTTTATAGGCTGTGCTTTTTTGAGTACCAAGGTGATGTTTTTTGTTTGTTCTCTCAGGTGTCTGGAAGGGTCTCGTTGCTCGTATCATAATGATTGGCACACTGACAGCGTTGCAGTGGTTTATCTATGATTCCGTCAAGGTCTACTTCAGACTGCCTCGTCCCCCACCTCCAGAGATGCCAGAGTCTTTGAAGAAGAAGTTAGGACTAACCCAGTAATAACAAGAACTTGAGTTTTCTTTATTTAAAACATCAAAAGTGAAATCTTATTGTCTCATCTGGTTGCAGATTGATTTTATCAGCCTGTTTAATTTTATGTGGAAAGGATTGACTGCTGTAAACAGATTGCACACTTTGTCACACTTTGATTCTGAAGTTGTGTTTGAACAAGGCCCCTTCAATAAACTACACCGGCATTCTTTGCCATGGAGAGCCTGTGGGCTATAATTGTGGATTATTGACTTTTATATTTCATAATAATGAGCCACACACATTACATTTCTGAATTTTTATTTTAAGCCTAAAGACCAAGAACAGAATCTTGTAAAGCTGCATAGTTAAAATATTTAATCATGGCCTGTTAAAGCAGAACAGTATCTCATCAAGTTCCTTGAGGTAAGTGCTCACTTGCAGGGTCTGACCATCTCTTCCTAATGTCTACTAAGCCTCTTTGTTTTTCCAAAACAATTAGTGGGCTGATTTAGCTTTACACAAAGTCCAAAGCTTGTGCTGTAAACCATCTGATTAGATTACCTAGTACAGAGCTGTTTGTGTACATGACGTGTGATTATCTGGCAGAAGGAAGGAGTGACACTAGGTGTTAATGCAGAGCCACCTCAACACCACAGTCGCTGCTTGATATGGTGATTCCAGTACCCTGCAACTTAATCTTAAAACAATGTTCAAGTGGTAGCCATCCATCTGCATAGCTCTTCAGAATGGCCAGTAGTAGGTAGCCGTTGCCAGGATGTGCCCTGTATTGAAATACAGTGGTCTTTATATAAAAAGTGCCAGTCCATCCCTCCATTTTTGAGTAAAACTGCCAGTTTTAATAGTCCAACTGGCAAAGGCAGGCAACCCCTCGGTTGATCCAGTGTTTCTGTGGCTTTTCTGAGGGTAAGTCAACGGTCATAATGTAGTTGGTGGAGTGACCAGTTGTGGACAGTTCTCCACGCCGAATGCTGGTGTTGTACACTAGAAGGGAAAGAGAATTTAAATTATGGAATATGTTTATAATTTTGTTCCAAGTTTAAAATAAAAAAATAAGCATCAGTGGCTAAGTGCTCTTGTATACAGTACACCAACCTGGCATGTATAAGGGGGGCATCTTCCACTTCAAAGTATCGAACACTATCCAGAAGATCTTTGTTGGACCCTTTGTATCCTGTTCCTTTAACTAAATACCTACCACAAGCCTACTCACCTGGGCAAGTGTAGGTCCCTCCATCAGTGCCTGTTGACTTCTGTTGTGGCTGCAGCAGAATCTAAGTGGAATGATTGAGGAGAACAGTTGCTCTAATAAACCCACCTTCCACCCTATATCTAGTGCTTCACACCTACTAGAAGGATACAATGGGCAGGCTCTCATATAGCTCTGTGGGCTGAACTTCCTTCAATGTCCGCTTCTTTGTGTCCCAGCTTGCCCCTTCGATAAATATTCCCTTTATGTAGACTCCACTCTCCTGCTGAAATAGCGAGTGTGGCAAACCCCAAAACTTTTCATTAGAATTCTGCCCAAACACTGTCTTGGGTAAGATGGAGCAGTGGACCATACACACCGTCATAATTGATGGAGGCTGCTCAGTATGATATTCTGTCAAGTGAAACTGGAAATTCAGTTGATCAATTGGAACTTGAGACTTCCGAGCGTGGTTCTGGAGTACCCCTGTCAGGAAACATTGGGTGAAATAGAAGCCAGAGATCCAAAAGACAGTAGGGGCTCCATCATCTGTCCAGCACTGAGAAGAAGCGGCAGTATTAGTGGACCTTTCCAAAAGCACAAAGCTGTTGCCTGGGTCTTCCAGGAGTACAGTGGATTAGTTTGAGCAGTTAAAAATAAAATTACCTTAAAGAAGTGCAGGCGCAGGAGAAGGTCACTTATGTAGCTTCCCAGGGGCTTCAATGAAGGATATGATTTAGATGACCACAAAGCAGGGACCTGCAAAGACAAACGTCAAAATAATAAGTTGGGAAAAGTAATAAATGGGAACAGCCAAGTGACTGACTATTGAATGACACCTTGCCCACGATGATGCTGTTAAAGATGTCTTCTAACTCTCCTGACATGAGAGCCTGACCCTGAAGGGCTCTACTCAGATCCCGCAGACTGCCACGAATGGTACTAGTCAGCTGGTTGAAGCGCAGGAGCTCCTGAACAAGAACCGTATTCATGGACTCTGCATAGGTGATTGGGAATCGCTTCTGGAAAGATGACAAGGATAAAAAGAGCTCATCAGTACAAAACTGATATACAGAGAACATTTGTGATACTCATACAGGTTGGTACAAAAACTTACAAAGGTATCTGGCACACTGGCGTGCACCCATCCCTAGATGCACTCTAAGTGCCAAAGCATTTAGTGCTCACTTTAAGAGCAGTTGACAAAAAATAATGTTCTTTAGACAACAAGCAGGGAGATGGAGAGCAAAAATAAGAGTTGTGGGTTACAGATGTGCTCCAATACTGTATCGAAACCGACTATGTGTCACCCATTATCGGATTATGAATTTCTAGGAAAGCAAATTGGGTGCGTATTTGTCGCATTTGCACTAAGTGGCAGTGTTGTTCCACTTCTAGGTGGTCTGCACATTGAAAAGACTAAAGGATTTCATCGAAGCCGAGGGGCCACTCGTGTGCCGCTATTTAAGCGGGCTTCATCTGGTGAAACGGCGTTGACACTTGTGGCGAGTGATAGAGGAGGACCCACTAGAAAATGGCAAGAAACTTCAGTTCGGTCGGACGTCTGAAGAAATATGACAGTAGTGTGTTGATCGAGTGACCAGGGTTAGATTAACAACCAAAATAAGCACATGCTAACGAAATGAATGGGATCACCACAGGAACGTTTCACTGCTGGATTTGGTGCAAAACTGCAAATGGTCCAACTGACCCATGTTCCACAAAAAGGTACACCCACATTAAATGAAAATGTTACATACATACATATATGTATGTGTATGTATATATATATATATATATATATATATATATATATATATATATATATATATATATATACATACACAAACATATATATTCATTGCATTCGTAGTCTTGAGTCTAGACGACCTGAATTGTGTGGGTGGTTACCTACCAGGTAACGCTTGTGGTTGGTCTGCCATTCGGCAAACATCCTCCACGGTTGCATTCGTACTCTTTGCTTTATTTGACAGTAAACTATGCAATATATATATACACACACACAACAAAATTAAAGTAACTGACTTACTGATCCAGACCTGATGGAATCGGAATAAAAGATTAAATACTCAGGCTGTCCCTAACATACATGAGTAGATGTACTGCTTACATCAGACAAGTGACCTCCAGTAGACTGGAGGAGATCCGATCGGATGTGCCTGCGCCAGCGACTTAATCAAAGACACATCACAACTGTTATTTAGCACCCAAACTGTTTTCCACGCGCCTGTACGGTGCTGGTCGATTCCTAGTCCGTGCACTGATTGCCATATGACGAACTGACCAGCCATCCAGTTGGCTTCATCGTCCATCCCAGCTACCGAGAAAGACCCTACGCCGCATAGCGACATAACATTACAGGTGTCTTGGGTCATTGTTGTCACCCGTAGAGTGCATTAACGAGTGCTGATAGATAGATAGAACTTTATTTGTTCCCGGGGGAAATTTGACTTTTTACAGAACCTCTTTAAATAAGTACGGAGTTTCTGTAAAGAGGTTGCTGCTTAAACAGCGCCCGGAATATAAGGCAAAGAACAGCCCTAGACAGTGTGGCGGAACTTCTTTACAGCATTTAAAGCTCCTGGCTGCTTATACAGCCAGCATCAGTGGACCTGAGAAAAGACCATAACAGCGCCGGATCGTCATAGACAGAACTACCAGGGAATGATCCTCAGGTCGAAGTGAACAACGGAGGTAGACCAGGACTAAGTGAGAGCTGAACCGCATCTGGGCCAGATTTGCGCTCAGTGGATCGTCGGACTGCTGCGCTGTGGACCCCTCTCGTTTCAAGGAGCGGAACAGAGGAAAGAAAAGACAATTTCTTCGACCCCAGTGAAACACGATATTAGGATTCAATCCTCGTCACACGTTCATGCAAATACGACTATTAACTCACATCAAAAAGACTCGCTGCGAGGTGGGCTACAGCAGGGGTCCCCAACCCCCGGTCCACGGCCCACTACCGGTCCGCAGCCGTCTGACAGCCAGGCCGCGAGAGAACTGCCGGCAACGGCGACTCACTGAGACTTTTCAGAACGCTTGGCGGGCGGGGCTTTGCAGCGGTGCAGAGAGAGGAGAGAGACCGAAGTGAGAGAGTATTACAACAAAGTTATTTTTATGGTCCCGACAGTTTCCCCATATGACATGAGTCTATAGAAATCGCGTTACTACGAAGTACATTCAGCAGATGCTTTCATTACAACGAAGTGACCTTGAAATGCTTGAACGAATCATCCACAGAGCAGTTAGATCTGTGGTCGCAGCTCAGTTGTGCACGTTTGCACAACGATCGCCAAACAGAAACATTGTAAAAAAATCTCTTTCTTCGAACTTTCCTCATACTGTTTTTTTTTTTTTTTTTTTTTTGCTGTTTTTGTTGTCTGTGGTTTTCAGTGATTCCTTTTGCTTATTGCTTGTCAACATTTGAAAAACATCCATTGGAATTTAACTCATTGTCACCCTCCTATAGAAACGGCAGACACGAAAAAAAGATTGCAGTGTTAATGTTTGTGATGTGCAATCTGTTGGATTGGCAAATGTAAAGCATATGTCTTTGTTATATGCAAAAAAAGAAGAAAAATCTCAGATTGCAAACGTATGCGAACTGCTTAATAACTTTAATAATAATAGAAATGTTCTGCGGTGGGTTGGCACCCTGCCCGGGATTGGTTCCTGCCTTGTGCCCTGTGTTGGCTGGGATTGGCTCCAGCAGACCCCCGTGACCCTGTGTTCGGATTCAGCGGGTTGGAAAATGGATGGATGGATGGATGGATGGATAGAAATGTTATGTAAATTGTGTATAAACTGCCCCCCCCCCCCAACCAACCCCCCCGACCGGTCCGTGGAAAAATTTGCATCTAATAAAGTGGTCCTTGCTGTCAAAAAGGTTGGGAACCACTGGGCTACAGGATTACTGAGAAAAACGCTATATAAATGTAATTCATTATTATTATTATTACTGTAAATATTAATCACGTCGGGGCTTATGAAGAGCCTTGTAATTATCAAAAATCAGTACCAATCACCCAGGAAATGCTGAATGGCCAATTTAATAGCGCATTAGCACCCACTACGACGGGTAGTGCAGGTTAACCAGCAGACCCGGGCCCTGAATCGCGTATTGACTCTTCGACAGATGAGCAGCAGTTCGAGTTGACCTTTGACTCTTCGTGTGATTTCTTAGATAAGAAAAGATAAGAAAGTCCGGTTCATGTATCGTGCATGCGCACAGCTTAACCGAAGAACATTAACAAAAGGGTAATAACACGTCGCCAAAAACTGGACAGCAACAAATTATAAAGCTGCACGAACTACACACTGGGATTATAATCTCAAAACAATTCGCATCCAGGAATATTTAATATCGGACTTGGATGACCTCCGCACAGACTCCCGACAGCAGCACGGAAGAAACTCGCCACATCTTTCAAAGCACACTTCACTGACAGCATCAGTGGTAATGAATAACACATAAACGACGCTTACATGCATACGGCGAGTGTGGTCAAATCAATGTAAACATTTTACATCGAAGGTCATTTTCTGTGACACTGAGTCAGGTTTAACTGATACCTATACGTCATTCCAAATCAGGTTAGGTCTGGTGGAAATAAATAGAATTCCACGCTGAACAGTAAATGATGCAGTTCTATTCAGAGCCGATGTTCTGTGGAACCACACAATCTAGCGAAACGTGTTTCTGCGCATGCGCAATATCATTTATTCTTAAACTACAGTCAATAAATTTTTCTTAAATAAATATATAAAATAAAATTAATTCAAACAGACCCTACTAAAACTATTATTTGTTATATTATTATTATTGAAGTCATTAGGAGCAAACGTATCCAATGTCTCAGTCCAATGCCTTTCCCATTTTTTTTTTTTTTTTTTTTTTTTTTTTTTTTTTGTCCAGCATTGTTGTGATTGTAAGCCGAAAATGATTGGTATGTGCAACCTTGGAAAAAAATTCGGCTAATGGTGAGTGATACTATAAAAATGTTATGTTCGTTTAGACATTTTCACTTCTAAATCTGTAAATACTGTATTTGCATGTGTATCTTATTACGACAAGGTAGCACAAATCGACAGAACACCAGTCAATCGAGACATTGACGACCGCCTAGGATGATGTCATCTGAGGGGCGCCAGTTATAAAAGTTAAGTGGAGCCTGATCTGGACACCGATGGCGACAACCTAAAAAAATCTGGTATGGTAAATAATGTCCTGAGTATACGCAAAGGGATGCAGATAGCGTTTAAGAACACATAGTCGTGGCGGTGCTAGATTCAGTGCCTTAAACCGAAAATAAAAATTGTATCCATATACTCCTGCCCCATCCCCCCAAAAAAACTGCACTATCTGTAATTTTCATTATGTCTTTGGAGTAACACAACAGGGGTGGAAAGTAACGAAGTACAAATACTTCTTTACTGTACATAAGTACATTTTTCTGTACTTAAGTAGATTTAGTTGTGGATACTTGTAAATTTTACTCCACTATATTTTATAGCAAATATCTCGACTTTCTGCTCCACTACGTTACAACATGGTGATGAGTTACATTTTATAGTCACATGAACAGTGCGTTCTTACTACAGGACTCTTTCAAGTGAATCATGAGAATCGATGTGCACGAACAAAACGATTCAGTACAGGGTAACAGGAACGCTACAATGCATGCGTGATGCCGTCTTAAGCCGCAAATGAAAATACTGTAACTCCCGTCTCATTATTATATGTTCAATTTAGAGCTAAATCATCATAATACAATGCAGTATACATTTATATAAGAATGTATTACTCACATTAAAATTGAATATATATATATATTCACGGCATTCGTAGTCTGTGTCACAATCTGATTGTATGGGTGGTTACCTACCAGGTAACGCTTGTGGTTGGCCAGCCATCTGCTAACATCCGCCACGGTATATATACATATATAATATTAAACTATTTATTAGCATCATCTGTATCATTCTTAATTAAAGCGGCACAACCTGTAATATTTTTTGTGCTTAATTTTTTATAGTCTACATGCGTTGGCAATGAGCTTCATTACATTATTATTTTTACTTTTTTTTTTAACTCACAGATCTTGACTCATACACTGTTGAGTGAAGACTGCAGCCTTCAAATGAAAGTGATGTCTCTCTACAAAGTGACGTCATCATAAAGAATGTAGAACTGGGACCAAATCACCCATGATTGCTTAAACACACTAAACACATTCATTAATTTTTTTTCCCACGGTCAACAGCTTTTTGGTCCTTGAGGTCATTAGACATGCTATCACTTTCCATCTCATTTTTATTCAACCTGAGGCACTGTGAGTCTCTCTGTGTCTCACAAATGAAGTAACCAAATGTACTAAATGTTGCATTGTAATAATCTTTAAACATTTAGATGTCATTATAATTTTGATTTAGCAGTCGCTTTTATTCACAGCAACTTAAAAATTCTGTAAAATGAGTTTGAGTGTTTACAAGGAAACAAAAGATTAAGAGCAAAATTTAGAAAAAAATCATAAGTAGCATAGGATTTAGTTAGTTAAAAAATAAATAAATTGAAACACAGCTGGTGCAGAGCAGATTTGATAAGCTTATAGTGCGGGATGCCAGATGAGTGCTGCAGACAGGATCCAGTTGTCAATGGATAACAGACTGGATTAAACTAAATGGGGTCTTTTCTTCTCTTTTACAAATTTTTAATTATGCGTCATTGTTTTCAGCATGTAAGACAAGGATACTGGAGAAGTATTGAAAACCTTATTCTAGGTACACCTGAAGATCAAAAAACAACATCATGGGGTGGAAAAAAAAGATCTGTATGTAAGTTTTATTAATGAAGATAAAAAACTAACCATTCAAAATTACAGAAAAGCTTAATGTAGAATTGGTGTGCAAAAAAAAGACCTGCAAAGTACCACAGGATTGCATAACATGTCCACAATAACATGACAGGTGGAGTGGTGGCTCTCCGGCTAGGGATCTGCACTGGCAATCAGAAGGTTGTCGGTTCGAATCCCGTAAATGCCAATAGGGACTCTGCTCTGTTGGGCCCTTGAGCAAGGCCCTTAACCTGCAATTGCTGAGTGCTTTGAAAAGTGCTACATAAATGCAAAGAATTATTATTATGATGCCAAAATTAGTGGGAGGGTAAATAAACAACAGTTGAATGCTAACGTTTGTTTTTGAGTAGGAGCTTTTTCAAATTGTATTCAAATAGAGACTTTCAATCTGACAGACCTAATTTATAATACAGTAAATAATTCTCATTTGAGTACAGACACCTTCGTAATGCACCAAATGAGGTCCAAAACATGCATGATGCAGCAATGGAGTTCAAAGAACTCACTGCCTCTTCCCCTTCACCTCACTTTCCATAGAATGTGTTTTGATAACTTCTTGGTGTTCCAAAAAGAACAATGGCTGTCACATTTGGGACGTCGGAATGTGTACATTTTTTTCTCATTGAAATTAATGGTGGTTAGGTTTTTGAATTACGAAATTTCCTCTTTCAGGCACCCTGCAGGTTAACCATTGATAAGAAAATAAACCTGAAGTAATAACAACCAGCACCATTTTACTAATTCAGTCAAAATAAGCCAGAGTCCTACCAACAACCTGTTGTGACTTACCATGACATCCTCAATGCTGAAATCTGGTGGCATCTTAGACAAAATATCAGTAGTCAGCTCCTGAACAATTTCAATGGAGGACTTTCTTGCCCCAGTGACCTGTTGTAACCAGGGAATCAAAACAGTTTAGTGTAAAAAATTAATCTGCTGTATTGCTCAGGTTTGGCCTTACAATGAAGGCTACATTGCACATCAGTGAATCAATGGAAACAATGGAAACAATGGCACTGTAGTGTGATTGATCCATCCATCCATCCATCCATTTTCCAACCCGCTGAATCCGAACACAGGGTCACGGGGGTCTGCTGGAGCCAATCCCAGCCAACACAGGGCACAAGGCAGGAAACAATCCTGGGCAGGGTGCCAACTAGTGTGATTGATGGCCAACTAAAAAAAAATCATTAATTACTCAAAAGAAGTTATGTCTACATTGAGAAAATTTTGCATTTACATTATTGTTCATGCAATTTGAAATATAGGCTTCATGTAGTTTTAAGAATTTCACTGTGCATTCATAGAAAACTACACATTACTTCAAAACAGCTGGAGATGTTCATGAAATGTTGCATGCATATTGCATTTAACCCAACTTAAATCACAGAACATATGGAATTTCAAAGGTTTCATCATGAATAAGGGTTCAGTAAAGGAAACAACACATAAAAAAACAGTTTTTGCCCAGCTTAAATGCCATATCAATGATTCAATTATTTAAAAGACCATCCAGTTTATTAATGTGGGATTATTTCTGAAACTACACTAAACCAGGAAATACAAAGAAATAGCAAGGACTTACTGCAATTATGGAATCTAATCACAAAAAGAACAAGTTCTAGACTCATGAGAGCAAAGAAATTGCTAGACATTACAGACGATGGGTCAACTTTTAAAAAAACATACACGTTTGCTTCCTTATCTTAATTCATATAAAATATACCCAATCAATACCATGAAGTTTGTCTAGTCCGTCTGTATTGGTTTGGCTATCCATACCAGTGAGAATCAGAACAAAGGCCTAACAAATAAATTAACTTTTCTGCAATTCTCTGTACAGAACTCCCCTCAATAAAATGTCTCTGCTATGTTAGTATATTCCTTCTTTTTCCAAACAAATCAGAGAGTAAGGACCCCTCTGATAAAGCTCATATAATACTAACACCAGATTGGGAGACACTTCACACTCAGCTATTCTGCAGTTTGATCAAACACAACTGACCTGGTTGACATTTGATCACAAAGTGGTCAGTACCTGTTTGGGCAGAGTTGCAAGGATGCCATTAAACAATTCCTGGGTCTCGTTGTACTCCCGTGTGATGCTGGCATTCTCATGCAGTCCAAACACCTGCCAAGCAGAAATCACAAACTTGAGGTTTAGCAGTACGTTTGAACCAGTAGGGACAGTGTCCACTACAGAGCATCACACCCACCACTGTAATGAGTCATCTCTGACTGCTCACAAACTCAGATATGAAATGTTTATTAGTAAAGGTCTACTAAAAACAACTATAGGACATGAAATAAGTGGAAATATAGCGTGAAAAAAAACAAGAGCCAGCAACAGTGGTCCACTTTGCATGAATGCTGGTATAGATGATGATCAGCATGATGATGTAAGGAAAATTATCAGTAGTTCTGGAGGAAAAATAACCATTTGTGTTTGTATTTCTATTTCTATACTATGCAGTACTAATTTAGAAAAAACTACTAAAACCCACTTTAATTTTCTTTTTCTTGATCACTTAAATTACTAGCATCACTAACATTGGAGGAGGTCACAATTGGCTCTTTACATAAAATACAATTTAATTTGCTATTTTAGAAAACTGTCTCTAAATGCTTCTTTTCTGCTCCTTAGAACTATGTGCCTCTGTCCAGTGGTACAAGTACACTGCAGTCCTTGGGACATTGGGAAGATGAAGGGACTCCACAAGAGTATCCTGTCAGTGGTGGCACATTAATGAACTGTAGAATGTCCAGATGGGACTCTTAGAACCCCTACCTAGAGGTTTATTTTCATAGCTGGCTGGAGGTTTTGTTTCCTTTACTCTCTGGCCATCTGACCAAAGTATTTTTTTATTATGCTGGACATTCTGTTTCTCATTCCTACTTTTTAATATAACATTTTATTATTAAATTTTCCTTAGTTTTTGCTTTCTTCTGTAACTAAGTTTAGATAGAGTATTACTATTTTAAAGCACTTCCAGCTTCTTTCATATGTGAATGTCAGCCAGTCAGTCAGTCATTTTCCAACCCGCTATACTCTAACACAGGGTCATGGGGGTCTGCTGGAGCCAATCCCAGCCAACATAGAGCGCAAGGCAGAAACAAATCCCGGGCAGGGCGCCAGCCCACCACAGACATGTGAAAGTGTGCCATATAAATAAATGTTGTTGATGTTTTGTTTCTTTATACCCTCTTTCAATAGTTGTGTTATATTTTATAAGTGGTGCACATCACATAATACACATGAATACCTCTGGCTCGGCGCTCATGGGGAGGCTCTTGATATGCTCCAAGTAGTTGTTGAAGCCACTCTTGGCTGGAAGACGGTACACCCCACTGGATGAGAAGGAGTAGTCCATATTGGTCAACATTTCTAAACAGTAGCAGGTATCCAACAAGCTGAGGAGTAGACGGCGGTCAAAGCTATCTGTCACACGGCCGCCATAGTTGCATTCGCCAATGAGGTAGGACAGGGCATCCAGAGGAACCTCACTATATGTGTTCAGAAACATCTGCAAGAATAAACACAGGACACTAAATATTAAGGTGCCCATCACATATACTGTAGCACCTAGTCAGAAATGTTTAAATGTTCCCCTAATAATTTCTAACCAGGTAGGTTAAAACTTAAGAGAGCAAGAGAATGCTAATAGCAACCAACTGGAAGTGTGATGAGAGTGTACTCTTCATGGTGCCATGCACTGGTAGCATGTTATCCAAGAACAGTAAAGATTGAATGGAATGGAATAAAGTTGAATGAAATGAAATGTGGCAGCATTCAGACATGTAGATAAGCACTGTGCAGGAAGAGTACCAATCTTGCTGGAATCAGTAAATCAGCCATGTGATGGCCAGTCAGGCCTCTAGTAGTTTCATACTCTGTATAAACACAAGTAGAAGCTCCCAAGTTCTGAGATGGACTGGTGTTTGTCAGAGAGGGTCACAGAAGATCTAGTGTGGTCCTGGAGAATCTGGGAAACTTGAGTCTGTTGTGAGTGCCCAGATTGAAGTGTCTAGAAGAGTCTAAAGTGGTTTTAGATTGCCCAGTGGATGATGGGCTATATAGTATAGGGTCAAAATTCAGAGCATCTAATAGAAACTGAGAAGGTTAATGTTTTTCAAAAGAATTTTATAAAATAAGGGCACACGTGATTGGTGTCCTTCATCCCACTTCCAATTTCAAGTCTCAAGTCTGGTCCATTCCTCATCCTTCTCCTACCTGCACCTGCCGGGCACTAATGTGAAGGTCTGACTCATTGAATTCATAAGGGATATTCCAGCCAAGAGGTCCAAACATACGGCGCTCCTGAACCAAACCATGGAAAAGACATAGACTAAAAAGAAGCTTCTCCCACTCCTGTTAAAAAGAATGGAAAGAACTAGTTAATAGAATAACAGAAAGGACACATATTCTGGACTATTAAGGCAATGTTGATGGTACCTCTTTCTTACTGCACCCCTCATAGAAGGTGGGATCAGAGATTGGGTTGCTTAGATAAGAGCGTAGTAAGTTGGCACGCAGGCCTTTGGGTGGCTCATTGGTCATCTTGATGCCATTCTGAAGGATGGAAATGGGAAAATCTGAGGAGGGGTAGCTAGTCAGCCACAACCTGAACCCTGGTTTGACCAAGTCTTGATCTGATAAGAGCTCCTCACAGATCTGCTCCAAATCTGGGAGCCAACTTGGTGCCAAATGGCAATTCTGCAGAACGACCCAAGTCCCCTCTGCTGCAGCCTGTCAGGACAGAAGTAAAGGAGAAATCAGTTGATGCTTCAAAGAGCTTTATTTGAGGTCTAAAGAGAAACCTCAAGAAGAAGACTCTGTTGAAAACATGTGGGGAATATGATGGCATTGTAGTGCCACTGGGCTATGCCTACTAAAGCTGACATGACAGCAGCACCACATATTTGTAATAATGTAATTTTGTTTTGGAGCTGTTATCTGCTTTTAAATAAATGTTCTTTGAGCAGAATGAACAGAGAAAAGTATATGTCAGTAGAAATGGAACCCTGCTGCTTTTAGACCGGGCACAGTTTGGGTCATAGTACATCTGGCTTTAGGGACCTGGATGTGACATACTTTTTTTAGGGAAAACATTTAACCAAATACAGATAAACAGAGATTGAGAAATGGTTGATGTAGTAGTGCTCATGAGCAAAAGGAGAACTTGGCTCTATCCAGTGCATGACCATTTTGACAAGGAGACATCTTAATTCATAAAAAGAAGTAATTAATTATTATCTATCTACTAATTAGTTAACTCAGCCACAGGGGATGCACAAAACAGTGTGTTTCTTCGCGCCGGTCCGAAGCCCGGATAAATGGGATGGTTATATCAGGAAGGGTATCCGGTGTAAAATTTAGCCAAATCAATATGCGGACAACAATTTTGGATGATCCGCTGTGGCAACCCCAAACAGGAGCAGCTAAAAGAAGAAGAAGATCTATCTACTAATTAGTTAACCACTAGTCATTTCTATACAGAGAACAAGAGTGGGAAGAGCTAAGTTGTGACAGACCAAATATAAATTTGTCTCTTGGAACTGGTAAGAAAAACATCTTTTTTTAAATTTGGGGAAGCAGTTTTTTCTGCAGTTGTACATCTAAACTGTATTTCTAGACAGTTCATTGACATAATAAATATCAAAACAAATACATTTGCAGTAGCTCTCATTTATGGGTTCTTGCTAACTGTTGCATCTGGCAGGACATTTTCAAACTCAACCCAGTTCAGGATTGCTGGAGAACAGAATCTATTTCATCCACACCTAGGCAGTAACCAGTATTAGAAAGCATGCCAGTCCATCATAATGCCCACACTCACACTCTGTTGCTTCATAACCAATAATTAATCTAAGTTACATATGTTTAGGGATGTGAGAGGAAAACCAGCATATCTTTGACATGGTAGAACATGTAAAAGCAACATAGACATCAGCTGGGCACAGGATTCAAACTCAGGTTGCTATATCTACAAGGCTCTACCAGCACCACCACACATTGTGCCATTTTAGTTTTTATATTTAGTGCATGTAGTCACGTTATGGATACTGTGACATTTCTGTGAGTATGGGATTGGTTGTTCACTACTATAATACAGTGTTGAGTTTATTATATATGCATTTATATGGTTATACCCTATTCTGTTTTTAAAAAACACCTTGGGTTATTTTTGTCATCTTTTCCGACATTTGGAATGGCAGCATTTAATAGGCCTTAATTTAGCCTGCTCCACATACTTTAAATGGCTTCTGCACCTTACCACACAGTGCTACGAGCACAGGAACCCAGAAGCTGCCATGAAAGTTTAATTTGGGAGATAACTACAACATATTCACAGATTCTGGAGGCTACTGGTATTTAGGTAGGTTAACTGGTAACTAGTAGAGAAGACCAGTAGCTGTCATTCCTGAAAAGGCCACAAACACTTCAGTAACTCACCTTCTCGATCATGTTACGTGCAATAGGGCCCTGGCCCTGTCCAAGAGAGACTGTCTGCAGATGAGCTCCTCCCATTCCTGTGAAAAAAGCAGTTGTATTGGCTATTGAATGGGAGATAAGATCCTGTCCGCACATTCCTTAAGATGTGACACCTAAGTAGTTAACTTCACTAGCAACTATGTAAAACAAAATCAATTACTCTGTTTTATATCATACCCAATTTGGGAGGCATATATTTTCAATTCAGTCTCGCTAATTATTTTGAAAGGATCTGGACACACGTTTAAGAAAACTGAGCTGGATTCACTGAAATACCCTATGTGCAGCACAGGTCATCTACCCTTCAGTTCAAAATCTATGCCCCTCACATCCTTGTGGTGCAGAACTGGAACTGCTACAGATAAAATTAGGTCTACCCTAACCTAGCTTAGATTTTCAAGTAGCAATTAGCATGCAACCATTCCATAAAGTAATGTTGAACACTAAGCATCAAAAGAGAATGTGATTATGGTAGTGTGAAGTAGCATTCCACTCACACATTTCCCAAACTCACTTTCTCCTTTAAAAAATTAATTTAACCATTTTCTCACTTTAGCAAGAACAAGTGAAAAACTGATTCTTTTCAACATAAGAACACCATCTTCAGGTGCTTCACAGTTTCAGAGCTGTAGTGCAAGAATACAGAAGTTAAGTGGCTCTCTCAGGACAACACCATGGACACCATGAATTGAAACAGAACCCCTGTTACTATTCCAATACTTTAGTAAATAAATGACAGTGGCATTTGTAACACAGCACTTCATAGACAAGCCTACCTCTGTTTTTTTTTAACTCCAGAGGTGTGGCATCCCCAAGATTGGCCTGTGCTGGTGAAGAACAGCATTTATAATGTTCAGTGAACAACATGCATGTAGATGACAGGGAACCCACTGTACCTGCAGTGTCTTTCATTCCAATTTAGAGGAAGAACTTCATCATTCTTGAGATAGAACTCGGAGCCCAATCACTGGCAGTTTATTGAAAGGTCACCTTCAGTGTTTATCACTGCTAGATCTTGTTCACTGCACTTAAATATTAAAAGAAAATTCTCTTAAACCAGTACCTTTTTCTTCAGCAAACTTGACAAGAACTGCCATGGGGTCTGCACCAGGTGACAGTATGAACACGAGGGGAGTGGAACAGGTGGAATCCATGTAGCTGCACTGGAGGTCAAAAGTTGGGGGCTCAACGTAGGATGGACCCATGTTGTCAATAATGAAATGCTGAACAGCAGGGATTATCTGTGTATGATAGGGACATTTGAACTGATATCTGGTCATGAAGAAGTCCATTGAGGTGCGACTAGCTCTCCCTAAATACCATTTCTGTTTTACCTTGTCTGGTCGTATGCAGCGTAAGATCAGCAGTTTCTGAAAATCACTGAGGAGGTCATCCCAGGGCTCTGGAAGTGTCATCTCATTGGGGTGTGCAGAATCATAAACGTTTTTCCACCATGGGACCTGATTAGATTAGAAGAATTACAAGTGTACTTGATTCATATCTTCTTCCCACATTCTCCCATTTAAAGTCCTGTAACTAGAACATGGTTTTCCCAGAATGGATACCAGGAATCCTGGCTTCCATAAGCAACACCTTAAATATTTTTTCCTGTGAATCTAGCCACTAAACCTCTTCTGTTTGTTTCATTTCAGTTACATACTCTGTCCCCTACAATATCTCTCTTTATATGCCTTTCTATCTGTCCACCATCTGTGAGCTCTCCTTTCCATCCATCACAGTATTCCTGGAGAGGAGCTTTACATTATGTTAGGGTTCTATGATGTTTCATCATAGATGTTGTCACTTTGACAAATCCTGCAGAATAAGAATGAGAACTGATCGTGACATTCCCCAATCAGCATAAAATCTTGTGTCGTCCTTTCCAGGAAGTTTAACTTACATTATTGGTGAAGTTTTCCCTGATCCAGTTGAAGGCTGGAAAGGTGGACAGTTGCATCAATTCAGTCCATGATTGGTTTTTAAGCCAGTCAGGTGCTGGGTTCTTGTATGGGTTCTCCAAAGCTACCCCACCAGTTAACAAAAAGCGCCACTCAGTTTCATCCACCTGGCCCCTGTTACTTTGCAGACCTACACAGAGCAGGAATAAGAAAAGCAGCTTGTGCTTCTCAAAGAGTGACCGGCATATGTTCTGGTAGATGCTGTAGGGAGAAGTGGAAAAAGGGTCTGTCAGTGCCCATAGCTGTACTCCTTTTTCAGCTGGACACATAGGACTAGAAATGGGTCCTGTAGACATCAGGCCACAACACACAAATTAAACATTTTTACCTGAAATGAAATAAATTATTGTTTATGGGCTATTCAGTGTTTGTAGCATCTTTAGCATTATGTTTAACCCGGGAAAAATGAGCCAAAAATGTTGAGGTTCTTTCAACAAGAAAACATGTCATGTGAAACAGAAAAATACCAAACCTTTAACATAAATGCATTAAGAAATGTCTATGTCTAGTGTCCACTGGTGTACTGATGCAGATTTAGTACACGTCCTTTGTGTGACTTGCTTTGAAACAGTCTGATGCTGTTTCAAAGTATCAGGACAGTAGAACTGTGTTTCTTTGCACACTTTTTTTTATAATATTTTTTCTGTTGCTTGTGCAAGAGAGGGTAGAATGTCAGTGCCTGATCCTTACGATCGTTGTGTTCCCAGTGTTATTGTAGTGTACCAGAGCACAAGACTAATCGATTTCCACATTTCCCCTGACATTAACATTGGCAGATGCTGCATTATGAGCAATGATTAGGGGGATAATGCTTTTCTTGTCTTTCCATTTGATTGTAATCTTTTTATCTTTTTGCAACACTGAAGCTTTATGCGACCAAATTCACTAAGCATCTTACAACAGTTCGGTCATGCAGTGCTACATGCATCAGTTTCAGTATCTGTGTCAATGTCTGATGACCAATTCACCTTGTCATCACAATCACTTGATTCTAAAGGCTCAATTTCAGTTTGTTTTAAAACTGGCTTTACATTTTTTCATTTACACATTGTTTGCTTTGGTTGAAGGCTCCACCATTGATGAGTTACTACAAGCAAAGAAATATTAATGATTTTTTTGCAAAATAACATCCACTAGATGGCAACAGAATACTGTCCAGAAGGAACTTTGTGCTAAACATTGTGCAAATTATAGGTTTTCCTGAGAGACACTCAGGATTAACTGTAATTAAATAGAATTTCCATCGCAAGAGATGTTTAGGGTTAATGCTAAAGAGGTCAAAGAAATAAAACCACGTGAAAAGAAACTGAGTCACCTGTATGTGAAGTGCTTGTTGAGGTTGTCAATCCTTTCATACAGCAAGACGGAACTTTCACTCTCTGAAATTGATTTGACGTACAAGTTGAGGAACCAGGCCAAAGAGTACTGGTACATTGGGTCGATATTTGCCAGGTTAGAAATCACAAAGAAAAGTACACTGGACTGGTTGGCAACCTGCCAAGAAAAAACGTAAAACCCATCAGTGAGAATGAGAATGTGAGTGGGGAATAGAGCTTGAGTAGAGTCAGACCTTGTCCACAAAAATAAGTCTTTTTTATTTGTTTTGGCCTTACATCCACAACGAAACAGCATTTCTGACCACCGCATAGCTTTTAAAATGCCAAGTATGGATGGAGAAAATGGAGTTTGTGGTGTGTGTTTTGTTGTTGTTTTACATGCACTTTGTGATCTCAGTTTTTCCATGAGAATAGTCTTCTCCTTACTTTTTTGCAACAGCTGACATGGACAATACAGTACCTTGAAACACCTGAAAATGTTGGCTTATCTAAATTAGCTGGACTCCCTATATTATTTTCCATGGTTTTATTTATATTATACAGGTTTTCCTTGCTTAATGAAGAACCGCTTTTCAAAATTCACATATACAAAACGTCTTTTCATACTCTTTTTCATCTTAAAAAACTCCAGTGAATTTGAAGTTTCATGCATATAACAACTGAGTCTAGGACAATTTTCAGACCCATGCTGCTGATGCTAACACCAGATCATTTTTGCCATTATTCAAAGTACTAAACATTAATTGGGAAATGCGCTTCAAGCACTCAAATCCTAAATACAATTTATGTTAGTATTAACAAATGGAGCAGCTCATCTCATAGATGATGCATACAAGCCAAATAGCCACTTCGTTTGAAACTTGCCTCGATTGTTGTCATCACTGCCCATATGTGTTAAGTGGAGGAGTGTGAGGTGGTTTCACTCACAGCCTTGAACTGTATCTACCAGTAATAAATTGGTTGGATGTGTGGACAAGCAGTTGTAGATGTGCTCCTTAAAACCAAAGAATGAATGCGGAGCTTCCGTTTCTTTACTGGGACTCTGCAGGACAATGTATTAAAAGTGATGAATCCTCCTGTCATTTCATCTTCTGTAACAAATGCATGACACTGCAAGCTTAACAATTACAACTCACATCTGAGGCTGAGCACATCTGATTACACTCTTGAAGCTGCACAAATCTGTTTCATAAGTAAGTCTTAAAGGGATAAGTCTGACAATAACAAAATCTTGTGTGTACCTGTGTGTTGGATTTTTATAGTGGAGAGGAGTGAAGCAGGATTCCAGCTGACTTGATGATTTACTGATGGCGCCCAAACTAGTGTTATCCAATTACAAGCCTGCATACAGATGTTTACAATTTCACCATACATTCCTGCTTGTTATTTGTAGGAAGACCATGTCACGTGTAACAGAGATGTGCAAATTGTAAAAGATGTATATTATAAATGTGCATGTCGCTCATTGTTCGGTTGTCTGTTTGTAACATTTTCATTTTCGTTATCAATGATTTTAAAAGCATTCATCTTAGTTTTTGTCATTAAAGGCACATTTTTATTCAGTTTTTGTTCATTTTCCGCCACAGAAAAAATGATGTTGATGAGTATTTTTCGTCTTAGTTTTTATCAACAAAATTAACACTGTTCTAGAATGGATTATTGGAGGAGACCTGTACTCATTTGTACCCTTAAAAAACTGTTTCACAATGTCCAGAAAAAAAGTGCGGTTTTGTGGTTTCTTCTTTGTTATCCCCCTGTTTTGGAAATTTCATTTTCTTCCCATTTGATCTGTAAATAATACTGCTCATGGCTGACAAACTTCAGATGCCTAATAAGAAAGATGTACTGTATTTGCTTTTGGAGTTTCAATGTGGATGATAAACTTTTTGAAAATGATCTGAAAATGCTTGTGTGGACGGAAAACATTTGAAATTAAAACAGCTTTTTAAAATGTATTTGTGTTAGCATGGACTAAGCCTCAATAACATCAGAGAAAGCATAGTTCAAAGAGTTTTAGGTAAATTGGTGTCCAGGGTGAAGGGGAGCTGATTCTGGGTGTAGGTCTTCGGCACAGGAAAGAGATAAAATCGAGCAACTTACTGGTCTGTATCCATCTCGTGTGTCATCAATCTCCCGCTCTGTTGCCATGGTAATTTGCTGCTTCTCCAGGATCTCCTGTGACAGCTTCCTGCTGGAGGATAGGATGTGAATTGCATGCTCATCTTCCAAGATATTTCCTTGTGAAAGAGACAGAACTTCCAGGATCTGGTTCTCGACTTCCTTCAGCTGCTTCCTGTGTACATACATGTGAAAATAATGGACTGCTGTCTACACACACACTTAATAATATTTGGAGTATTTATCTTTCAGATGTTGGCACCTCACAGACACATATAAGGGGCAATGCACAAACCTGTTCTGTGCCTCTTCCCTATAAAGTTGCCTTTTAGTGTTTTCCAGCTCTGGCTTCTCTTTAGCTGTCAATATGCTTAAAAGTTGATCCTCTAGGCCGGTTGGTGTAATCATAAAATTCAAAAGATTGACCTACATAGAAATCGACATAGGTCACTGCTACTTTTCAAATGAAGAAGAAACCAGATGGCAAGATTTGTTCTGGAAAGAGTACCTTGAGTGAGACTTCAGGCAGGTAGTGAGGGTTCCTCAACTGAGTAGTGAGATAAAAACGAAAATCCTGGCTGTACTGAACAGTGACCTCACCCAGCCTTAGAAACTCCATCCCATTGTGCCTGAAGGTTTGTCTTAACAGTAAAGGCTCCAGGAGAGGATCCAGCTCTTCAGAAAGGTTCTCTAGCAGCATAGGTGTCCCAAACTGGAATATACAGTATATATGACATATGATAATAGTATGTAAACACACTCATAGAAACTGTGGTTGGAAAAGCTTGGTAGTACCTTTATAAGCAGTGCATAGACACTGAGCTAGCTTGAGGAGCATGAGGTGATTTATGATAGTCTGACCAAGTACAGCCTTACTAACCTGTATGCAGTTGCTCAAAACACGCAGGTAGTCATGGTCTGTGGCTTTGCAGACATGTAACTTGTTGACTTTCTCCATGCTTTTGATCCATTTGTTTGCCTGACCCTGTGGATCAATCATGAGTGGCCACCGCCGGGCTGAAGTTATGATGATTGCATTCTCAACTGAGAACCTGAGGGCAAAGGCACACAAGGTGGTAGAAGTATCCAAACAGAAGGGCATTGCCCACATTGTTATCAGAGATGGAAAATGGTTGGCTGTCTTGTGTAAATGATGTGGCTCACATGTCTCGGGGAAGTCCATGCACTTGCCATTCCATAATGGTGACTGCATCCCCAAGGGTGGTAGATAGGGAGAAGGTGGGAGACACAGGGATTTCTTTCCTCTTGCACATATCTTGCCAGTCCTTCAATACCTCCTGTCAGAGACATAGCAAGACAGACCACTTACTAATCCAACCCCTGCTAGATGACATGTACACATTGTTGTCCTCTCAGTGATGGCCTTCACTTTTAACCATTAACAGGTGGTGAGCACTAACAAAGAGAGGTGCTGACATTCAAGACTATACTTTCAGAGCTGACCACTACATGCTAACATGCAACATGCCTCATCCTCCCTGCTGACTCAACCAAGATGATACAGTAGATCTGACTCTACTCATTTGAATTCTATTTTAATTTAGGACATACTGATGAATACCAGTGTTGACCTTTCTCATTTTTCTTTCTGGCATTGCTATCTTCAGTCGGTGCTCACCTGTCTGAACTGTGGTGTGAAGGGGCCCAGGTAAGCCACTACGCCAGCACTCAGCAGCATGTCTCCAACAATATTCTGATAGGTGTCATCAAGCTGTTGAGAAATTTGCATCCAGCGCTCTCTCTCGCCACCCAATCCACTCATCAGCTTTTCAGCTCTGCCTAGTTTAAGCCTGTGAAAATTATTTTTGCAAGTTAAGTTTCTAATGTTGACCAGTTTCACTTTCCCTTCAACTTCCGTCCCTCCCAGCTGCTGCTTTGCTTGTCTTCTGCCCTAAAGTTTTACTCATTTCCTCTCTCGCACTGGATGGATCCAAGTTTGCTACACAGTATACCAGTACAACTTACACACTCAACCTAAGTTAAATTGTGCCATTTCAAGTTATGCAAATTTGCATTCATTCGAGGTCATGATGTCAATTGTCCTAAACCACCCTGAAAGATGATGATACCATCATGTAATGCTAGAAGGAGTACTTAAAACAACTACTATATCATTAATTTATAGTGAATAATGATAATATTTAAGCAGTTTCTCACTATCAAGAAAGTTCATCTTTTGGCAAGTCACCAACCCTACAAGAGAAACTTTAAACTATCAGACGATTGAAGAACAGCAAGGCTTGTGGCTCAAATTACATACCAGCAGAGAAATTCAAGGCTGGTGGTGAATGACTTGCATGCAATGTTCAGGATCACTAACAAAATCTAGAGCAACAAATCCCACCAACCTCAAAGGTGCCAACATTGTCACCATTTCAAAGAAGTCAAGGAAGTGTATTTTTACTCATGTCTCACTTACTTAGTCTGCTCCATGCTCTTCTCCAGGCTTTGTTTCTCTTCAATTTTTTGGGAAAGATGCTGCTGCAGCTTAAACAGCTTAGTGCTCACTTCACTAAGTTCACTTTGTGTCACACTCAGTTTCTCCTTTTGCACCTTTAGCTCAGCTTCTGCAGCTTGCAAGCGCTGGCGCTTGGGGGCTACAATCTGTTAGACAAAGAAACATGGATTTAATCCCACTGATTAGTTTCATCTTTGTGAACTGTATGAAATGTCACCACCTACAGGCTGTAATAAACTCTCCTTAAGATAGCTCTCTTTCATTTCATATTTTACTATTCAGTTGTGTCTTCAATAGCAGTAAGTGGTCTTTCCTAAGCTATTCCTTTCTGATTAACTGTATTCCTGGATTTAGTTAACAATAATTGCCCTGCCTGTAGACCCTTTTCCCTTCCAGCAAAAATTCACAGACATGACAGTCACTTACAAGTAGCTGCTGCCTTACCTTTCCTATGCGATGATTTATGCTAAATGTGTTCTATAATATGTAAATCAGCTGGAACAGTTGAAGAGAGGGAACTTAAAAAAGAAACTCAAACAAATTTGTTTTGCACACCTTGGTCACTTTGTCATAGACTTCTATGGCTCTCACCCAGCTGCATAGACCTTCACAAGCTGATGATACATTTTTGATGACAGCTGGCTCAAAGTCAGGGTTGCTGATGAAATCACGCCGGATCTGAGCAATCACCTTAAATGGGATGTTGTCTTTGTCATACTCCTTTAAATGGAAAGAAGAAGATATACTGTATCACCTAAGGTCAATGTGGATGAGCCAGGATGCGTCAGACACCTTATTGGTCACTCACTTTTAGAGACTCCAGGAACTTCATATCTCCCAACATCTTTTTCGCAGATGGCCAGTAGTCATCAATGTTTCTCCCATTGGAGTCACTTCTCTTTTCTGGTTTAATTCCCTAAAATTATCAAAAAAAAGTCTTCCATATATGGAATACACACCACCTAGCGCATTTTAACCAATACAAGAGATCAGACCTTGTACCTTGTGATTTTACAGATCTGTACTAAAAACTAAAAAGCCTTGGAAAAGAATAAAATTTTAAAGCTCAACCTATCTTTAATCTAAAATCACTTCCAAAATGAGGACCCCATAGATCAGGGGTGTCAAACTTCAGGCCTGGAGGGCCGCAGTGGCTTCAGGTTTTCATTCTAACCTTTTTCATAATAAGTGACCAGTTTTCACTGCTAATTAACTTCTTTTCTTTAGCCCTGTTTTTAAGGATTACCCTGAATTGATTCTTTTCTTCATTAAATGACAGCCAAAAAGAAATTAGACGTGAAATGAGCCATCAGATTATCAATTAAACTGGGGATTCAAACTCCAACCAATTTCACTCCAACCAGTTTCTTAATGAGATGCTGATTGTTGCTGTTAATTGAACCCGTCATTTAATTCCATGGCTTGTTGCCGCTCTCATTCTGCTGTAGCAGACATTTCCAAAACTGTTGATTTTCTGTTTTACTGAGACCTTCACTTCTCTTTATTTTCAGATATTGTGTGATAGGCACAGGTTAGCTGGTCATGTGGCTGCTTGTTTTGTGTCTCATTATTGTTTGACTGCTAATTAAGGACAAAGAAACAACTAAGGGGTCTGAGTCACATCAACTAAAAGGCAAAAGAAGTTAATTAGCAGCATAAACTGATCAATAATTAAGGAGATGGTTAGAATGAAAACCTGCAGCCACTGCATCCCTCCAGGACTGGAGTTCGACACCCCTGCCATAGATCACAACTGGAAGGATCAGCCTAGCAGTACAATATAAAACACAGTGCTAGAGACCATTAATCTTAAAATCCAGAATGTTTAAGAAATGGCAGTGGACAGCCTCTTGATTTTTTTCTGACCACATTCATTATGGCACTGACTGCCTTTTGTTTGTGATAGATACTATGGGATCATTTTGCATCTAGATTACCCTTAACTCTGGCCTCCTTGCATCATTTCTGGTCTTGGTGTAGCTTTATGACCTCTAGACCTAATCTAAACACTCTGGCAATGTCTATTTCACAGTCAAGCTAATAATGCTATTGTATTACCTTGAGGATGCAAATTGCTGCAAGAGTAAGGCGTACTCCTGATGGAGGATTCTGCATTGTTTTAATAAGAGTGATGTCACTCGCCTTCAATGTGTCTAGGGCAGCGATAGCAGCATTAAGTGCAGGCATGGCAATGCTCAGGTTCTGTTCACACTCATCCTGCATGAATAGGACACAAGGATCATTGCTTAAAATCAGGAATTATAATTGTCAAATCCAGTAGGGCAGAATCTGGCAGGGAAGAATGCCTCTTGACTCACAAATATAACTTGTCCATTTTTTGTACTGGGTACAGAAAAATCACTATTTAAATTTAAAGTTTTCACACTTCACAGGTAGATTTCCATTCTCATTGCAGGATATTTTAAAGTTATGTGGACCACCCATTTGATCCAAGATGGATTTTAACTCTTCTTTCGTTACTCAGTAATTTCATTGTCTAAGCTTAGAGTAATGTGCATTTTACTTCTGTTCACTAAGCTCAGGCTATTCACTCTGACTGCTAGACCCATTAAGGTTACATCCTGATCTCAAAGAACTTATTTTATCTGAGATAAGAGGATCATCCATTAACCCAGCAGACAACATAATCCCTGGGCCATTACTGTCTGCTTACCTTGATGGCTTGTGCTTCTTGAGCTGCCTTGTTGGCAATGGCCTCTTCCGCTTCCACCTCCTTCTTTACCGTTTCCACCTCTAGTGTATCTTGTGCAATGATAACTAGCAACTCGACAGTTTCCTTGCTGCGCTCCACTAGGAGAGGCTCCAGCTCGCGCAACTGTAGCTGCATTAATGCAATCTAAAGAGTAAACATCATTACAAACATGGTAGCAGTGTTTCCCTATAGAACTTCATTGCCTGCTAGGATAAATTACATAGGATCTCCCAAGAAAATTAGTCCGGTGTTTGGAAGACTGTCGAACTATGGAAAGAAGTGTGAAATATTTTCTGATCCTAGACAAGAGTGATTGTGAAACTTGGGTTTCAGACACTGTGATGTATGTCTGTATAATAGCTTACCTGAGCAGAGGCAAAGTCCAGCTTTTCCAGACCAGTTAGGTAGCGGTTCCTGTTTGTCAGAAGTTCCAAACGCTTGCTTTCCAGTAGTCTCTTGAAAGTCTTGATTAACTCAAGGTAGGAGGTGGGGGTAACATAAATTCTCCTCTGGAGGGACTCAAAGAACCTATGGGAATATCACAACAAGGTTAATACCAGCCACATTTTTGCATGCTCTGCATTGACACACTGTGATAGTTACCTCTGGGATAGAACCATGACACTCTGGTGGAAGTGTCGACACAGAAAGACAGCTCCTTTGCGGATACCTTGGGACATATCAACATCATCCAGAAAATAGCAAGCTACCTTCTCCAGGGCATCTTCTGGCCAGGCCTGTGGAGGTAAAGAGAACTCAAGGGGCTACTTGGGTATTCTGAATTACTGTCAACATTTCCAAATCAAAGAAGAATTAGCTGGGTTTCATAATTTGTCTTTGTGTAGTGAATCTGTATTAGAATAAAAGGTTCACTGCTCAACAAACTATGGTTAACAAAATAAAACAAAGATGGGATGCAACAATATCCAAAGAAATATGTTACATTATTTATACAATAGCATCTGAAATTTCTCAAATTGTTAATAACACTTTCACAGATGGCACATTCTCATTTCATTAAGCTTCATTACCTGTTATGATATGGTTTACTTGAGAACAGGCACTCAATTAAATAAGCGCCAAGGCACTAAATTTATGGGTATAATACATAAACTACTCTGAGATGCAAAGGAAACTATGCTGTCATCATCAGGCTGAAGCAAATTTCAGCCTAAGCTGAACTGGCAACTGAAAAGCTCCCAAAAACTCAGTTAAATTCTCGATTATACACTCTGGCCGGACAACTGAGAGACGTACAGAAGTCTGCTTACCTGAAACCAGTCAATTGTACAGCAGTTGACTAAAGTGGGAAATTGTCGTAGGTGGTTGTGGAATGCCTCTCCGATGGGACTGAAGGCCAGGACAATGTGAAGATTACTGCGAACACGCTGCAAGAAGTCTTTGTAAAGCTTAGTTGGGGTCACCGCATCATCACGTACATCAGCTGGGATCAGCTGTCGCATCTAAGAAGAAGTAGAAGAAGAGGCTTCAGAAGCCATGTTACTGTAGAATATGAGATCTAACAGTGAATATAAAACCAAATGGTAAACTTGGAATTTTATTTGCATGATATCTGATTTATGTCCCATTGTTTGGTATTTTCCGATTGGAAATCTAAGCTATGAGCTGAACACTCTGCCACTTGCTGACATCTTTCCTAAAAAATCTGATGAGACAGTTCTTTTTTATTTTAGAGCACAAAACACACAACACATCATTCAGTAAAAGATACACTAACATGAGCGACTGTTTTGTTCCAAAAATAAAAATAAAAATCTGTCAAAGATAAAAAAAAAAATGTCACTTCCTTTCTGTACTTCTTGTCAGTGAGATTAGATTTAATGAATGGGTTCTGACAAATGGAGCAAGAAATATATGGTTGGGGGACTTATCAGTTTGAAACTAGAGATGCATACATTTGTTTAACAATTAATTAATGGACCGATATTGTTGGTTTCCATTTATATTAATCAGTTCCTACTTTGTTTTTTGTGTGTGCAAACAAATATGTGTATTCCTGTGTACTAGTTCTGTAGTACTAGGGTGTTGTACCGTGTTAGCCATAATGAATGTAGAGAAAAGCCAAGCAAAATGACACCTTTTATCGGCTAACTGAAAAGATTACAATATGCAAGCTTTCGAGGCAACTCAGGCCCCTTCTTCAGGCAAGATGTAAACTAGTGTACTAGTTCTGTATTTAGTAATTTGCTAAGTCTATGCTTGCACTTTGAGCTTGTCACAGCACTCTACACCTGCACACATCGAAGATCAATATACCAAAATAAACTGAATTAAGTTGAATTAAAAAAAAACTCTTCCACTTTATAAAAGGTGAGACGGAGGCTTTTAATCCCTCAGACATATGATGTTGAGGTCATCAGTATCAGGTTATAATCTAAGGGTTCCAGCTTCATTAGAAGGTGTGATTGGGATAACAACCATAACCCATCACTGTAGACATACAGTATTTGGAGCCAAAATCTGTCCCTGGAGAATGGGACAAAAGGCAGGGTCTATCCATCACATTGCAGAGTGAGAGTGAACAGTTTACCTATCATGCACATGATTGAAAGCCTCCAATTATAAAATAGGAAGTTCTATGCTGGCAGTTTAAGAGAATTTACCCAAGTCCCGGGTGCTGTTATTTAGCAATGCTTCCCATGTGCTGCCCTTCATTCTAAAGAGTGAAAAATGATCTTGTGGTCTCTATCCCAAAAAATGGGATGCTTCAATACCATCCAGCCATCCCTGTAAAGAGGTAAATTCAGAGATATGCAGGTGGATGAGCCTATTGTGTCCTGGATAATGGACTATCTGTCAGGCAGACCACAGTTTGTGAGACCCAAAGATGGTTTCTGATACAGATATGAGCAACACTGGAACATTACAAGGAACAGTCCTGGATCCTTCTCTCTTCACTCTGTACACCTCGGACTATAAATATAACACCAGGTCATGTCACTTGCAAAAATTCTCAGATGATTCTGCACCTATGGGGTGTATCAATAAGGGGGATGAGACAGAGTATAGGAGTCAGGTAGAGAACTTTGTTTCTTGCTGCAAAGACAATTGCCTGCATCTTAACATCAGCAAAATCAATTAACTGGTTATTGACTTTCACCGTACCAAACAGCCTCTCTGTCCAGTCATTATTCAAGGAGTGGATGTAGAGGTGGTCCACTCCTACAAGCCCTTGGAGGTCATTGACAGGTTGGACTGGTCTCGGAACGCAGAGGAACTATATAAGAAAGGGCAGAGCAGGCTCTTTTTCCTTAGGAGACTATGTGGAAAGTGACATCTTTCACATTTTCTATAACTCTGTGATGGCCAGTGAAATTTTCTATGCTGTGGTGTGCAGTGCTGATAACATCAATACAAGAGAGGCCCACTGAATCAACAAGCTAATTAAATAGGCAGACTCAGTTATGGGATGCACTCTGGACCCCCTGGAGGTATTATAGTATTATAAAAGAGAGAATTCAAACAAAACTGAGCACTAATATGAACAATGCTGCACATCCTCTCTCTGACAAACTAACACTGAGGACTTTCAGCCAACGTATCATTAAGCAGAAGTGTGTCAAGAAATGTTACTGGGGCTTCTTTATACCAACAGCAATATGCCTGCATAATGTCTCAGTAGGACTGAGACTGCCAAGTCAGAAGTTTTCTTTCTTTTTAAATTTTCTTCCTTTTTAGTCATTCTAATGTGTGTTTAGACAGTACAGTGTATATATATTTATTTATCTATTTATGTATTTATGTATTCTGTTAAAAGGCAAATTGCCTCCCAGGATCAAATACATTTCTATCTGTCTATCGAAGAAAAAAATGACATTGTGATGTCATATCTCAGGACAGTATGTAAATGTGATATTTAACACTCCTCATTTACCGTAATGAGGAAAAATAATAAACACGTTCTGCATCACTGGGAAAGGACACTTCAAGTATATAATAAAAATGATAAGGGGTCTCTACCAAATGAGAAAGCAATTTGTAAATTATAATGAACAAGTGAAATTGGAGACACTACTCTGCCTGTGTCTCCTGTTCCATCACAGTGCTAAAAAGTGACATTTGGAATCTTACTCCATAGTAACTAAAACAGACAGAAGAGTAGCAGAATCTCTTTCTTTTTTCAAATAATATGTAATGTTTGAAAATGCATAATCCTATTTGCTTTCAAATGATTAATTTTTCTCCAGCACAAATATTAACGTGCTGGCTAAACACAAATAAAAGAGCAAGTGGCAATTACAGATGAATAAATGTCATCTGTTTACCATTTATTCCCTTGATACTAATGCATAGATAAGCAGATTTTTCGACAAAAGGATTGGCTTTGTGCTCCAGTTTAATGGGGCATCAGCTTTACTTCTCTGTGAGGAAAAGCTGAGTAAATTTTATTAACGGCTTTGTGGAATCACTTGTATTGACACTTCTTAATTGGGATGCTTAATTCACTGTAGAGTAGAATGGGATTGTAGAAGCTTTTAAAGGTGATCAGGCAAAGCTTGTCCCTCTGAGCTTTATTTCACACTTTCTGCTTATTGCATTTTAAATGAAATAGTACATTTCAGATTTACAATGACAGTCATTTCTATTATTATTATTCATAAATTGTTCCAGTGCCATGAATTTAGGGCAAATTAATCTTCTGCATATTCAGTCAATCAGATAATAATAACAATGCACTTCCATATTGGCTTGCATAGTCTTAGTTGTATTAACGACACAAATGAATAGAGAAAATGAGTGCTCTGATCTCCCTGCATATCACAAGCAGACGTCTTAGACACATTAGAAATGCTCTTCTCTCGAATGCCACAGATTTCCTCCTAATCCACAGATATATGAAAATCAGCTTAACCCAAACAGTATAAAGGCTTTCAGATCAGCGGACGTTGCCAACGGTGACTACAATACAGCTTTTGTAAGAAGCACCTTAGCTCAGAAACTGGTGTGCAGTCTGAAAAGAAGAGGTGGTAGGTCATGCATCAAAAAGTCATTGAGACAGAGAAAATCAAATTTGTGTTCCCCTCTAAAATTTCCAGTGTAGGCTGTATCCCACATGGAGAGCCCGATAAAGATTACAGCGAGCATCAAATTTGTATTCCAGACAGAAATCTTGTTAAAGCCAGTGGAAAATTTCAGCCTTGACTTGTACTGCTCGCATCTCAGTAAAGACTCTGCTGACTTTCAGGTTTGCTTTCTTAACAGAGAACCTGGTACAAAATTCACAAGCCTCTGAGATTAGGACTTGCTGATGCAAATGAAGAATCACTGAATGTTGATTAATGTGATTTAAGCATTTAAACCTTGTATGGTGAGCAAACAGAGAGATCATGGTATACACTGGTCATTTCTCTACTGTACTGTCTTTAAATATTCCACAACTTACCCTCCAGGATCATTAAATTTAAGACCATATTGTACCATATTGCACTTTTACACCTATCTCTTTAGCTGTCCTGTGTGTAGTAGTAAGGGGTTTATAAAATATTCAAAATATTTATTAGGAGCTGGGATTGTGAGAGAAAACTGGAGAAAATATTAGTAGAGAGTGCTGTCAGTTGGTGACCACCTAAGCTCTTTTTATTGAGGTTCTATTGCCATGTTTTGAGCCAGTCACTCTTGAAGCTGTTTACTCACAAAACATCAGTCTTGCCTGTTGCCACAGTTTTATTCTCTTCTTCAAAAAATAATTCCAAACAGTTTAAAGCCTTATATCTTGGCCACAATTGCTGTGTGTCAAAACATTTCAGAAGTAAAGGATTTGTGTACTAATACAGCTAATAATTACTGCATCATAGACATGCAAAAGCAGCAAATGCCAGCCTACAGTTGTGGAGAACTGCACCTATTGGGACCTGCTAAGATACTAAAGGTATGATTAAAGTGAACAAGTTAGAAATCAGTCAGGCACCTTTTCAATAAGATCCATTTGCTCTTCACTGTCAAATAGACCTGGGATATCTCCAGTGTTCAGAAGACTGCTAATGTCTTCTAGAAAGGACTCCTCCTACAACACAGACAATAAATGTTTTGTGTACTCAATATACAAATAGTACATCCAGTAATGTGTAAGGTGTCAGTGGCACAGCATTTACAGAACCGAAGTGACACATTACCTTACCCATTTATTTATACCAAATAACTCACTGACTGCGCCAGGACTTACCACTTTTGAATTTAATAAACCAAAAAGGACAGTTATAAATATAGTCTGTTTGCATTCAAGAAGGGAGACAGCACAGTATGATGATTCGTCATTCAGAGACCTATACAGACATAACCTAACCTTAATTTGGTGGTCAGCAAAAAAGAACACAGAGGGTGTGCCACTCAGTCCAGCCTTCCTCAGGACACGGCGGATGTCCTCTCTCCACTCTGAGATGCAGTATGACTTCTGAATGGTGATCTGAAACAGCTCCATTTCAGACACAAAAGCGGCCAGTCTTGTGGATGACTGCCGCCCGCTACCACCAATGCCTGAGAAACATGGACAGAAAGTTTATTGTATGCTATGCTTCCTCATACTGACAGTGCTCTGTATTTACCCAATCCCTGAACATAAAAGGTCACATGGTTAACTGACACCGTCCATCTCCAACAAAGACTGAAATCTCAATACATTTGACAATCGATACAGTGACTGGCTTCATGCTTGCTTTATCTCTGTCCTTTCTCACCAATCAGCAGTGCATGACTCCATGGTTGCTTGAAAATTCTGCAAAGTCGAGAAACATGCTCAATGGCAAACTGAAACATGACAAGGTCCATGGGAGTCTTGCTTAGTTTGTTCAGTTCTTCCAAATAGTGTTCCATGTTCTAGGGGAGAAGGCAAACAATTTTATCATCATTTAAGCACATCACCGTTAAGCAAAATGTCCCTGTGATATGTAGCATGACAAAGAAGTCAATCTCCCACTAAGTTCTAACAGATACTTCTCTTCTAACTGTACAGTGTGACAGAAAAGCTTCTCTCGTATAATGCGCTCTAAAACATATGGTCATTCTGATGCGCTGTACTTTCACAGTACATAACCTCTACCTTCACAACAGCATGACAGAGAAGCCACCTACTCTGAATGGCACCTTTGAAGGTATAGTATGCTAGGGACTCACCAGCTTAAGCTGTGCAGTGTCCAGAATTTCATTATAGAAGCGGCGAGTCTTATTTTCACTGCGGGGAGTCAAGTAGTCACCAAAAAAAAGGCCCCTCAAGTCCTGTGGCTGGACCTCCCTACCAATCACCATGTGACTAAACAAAGTGGACATCTTCTCTTTGAATTGGGCCTGTACAACACCCTAGAATGAAAGGAAGGAAGGTTAAGATTAGGTCAAAGTGCACAATAATACAAGACATGGAAGGATGACAATAGAATAACTAACATAGGGAAAGACCTGTAACTCTAGTTAAATCCAGGCCAAGGTTCAAGTCCTTGTTAAACTCCAAGATCAAACTGATCTCTACTTTATACAGCTGTTTAAATTTTGTGTAACAATCATAATCTTTCACATGGACTGCTGAGCAGCACTCATTTTTAAATAATTGCATTGTTTTTCTAAATGCAAAAAATTATATAAAGATTGGTAAATGATTATAGCATGAGCTTCGGGGGGGCATCAGACTTTGAAAACATGCTACACTGTCTGGCATGTGCTCAAATCACATAACATTTCTGCTTTTTGTTATTATTTTGTGTTTACACTATAGCTCTCATAAGACCATACAGACATCTTGTCAAACAGGTAAATTATTCTACACCCATATTACTTGTATGATACACAAAGAGCCATAATGAAGATCATGAGGAGGATTACAGACACAAATACATCTTAAAATGTCAGTTCTGAGACACATCACCACCAACCTTGACAATGCGGAAAAAAAGTTGTCGGTCCTTGTCATCTACCAATCGATCACAAAAGACACGATGAGTTTCATGGATCCACAGTCTCATCAACTTGCGAGCGCCTTCTGTTCCAGCTGATATCACATCTGATTTGAGAAGCAGAAGTCCCTAAAAAAGAGGAATTAACGAAGACTTGCAAACAAAAAAAATAAGAGTAAATCCCCCACTTGTAGGGCATAAGACTCAGTCTTTTCTCAGAAATCAATAGGTTGAAAACCCACAAGCATGATTCTCTCTCTGCATAAAGCCAAGCCCACCACATTGCATCCTACCTGTATTACCCGGGAGAAGTCCCTGAAGTTAAAGGTATAGTGTGACTTGGAAGGTGTTGGTAGGAAGGCTTGTGTCACTTGAGTGTAGAGTTCAGTAGTGGCCCACACTAAAATCTGCCAAGACATACACAATGAGTCCATCACAGGGAGCAGCAAGGATCAAAACAACGGAGGCTCACCATGCAACATGCTCACACTGGGATCAGGATTTGACAGCTATTGTTATTCCCAGTAATAAGGTTATGCCTATCCTACACATTTGTATGTCAGGAATTCCTAACCATGTAAATCTGAAAATAAGAGAGCAGGCCATTGCTGGTAATGAGTTATTTGAGTGACAGACTTAGTCTACTAAATCAAGTTCCAATTACAGAAATGGCATAGGGAAATAGACCTATGAAAATAACATTATAGAAAGGGAGAGACATTATCACGTTTAAGGCTAGTACCTTGGAGAATCGCTTTAGGGAGTTCTCAAACCCCTGACTGAAGTGCCAGTCCATCAGTGGCTGAAAGATAGTCTTCATTGTTTGCTCACTGAAGGTATTTATGGAAATGATATTGAAATGACGCAGCAGCCGAGGAGTTATTTCTTGCCTTCCACCACTACTAGGAGCTATTGCAGCAACAATGGACATGTCTTTGATGCTCAGTGAGCTGTTATCTTTCCTGTAACACAGGGAAAAATGTGTAAAATGGGCGTATTGCTGAAAAAGTTAGTAGAAGAATGGTAGCCTTCTGAACATATCTGCATATCTGAATTCCTAGATATAATGGTAATAAAACTGAAATGTGGTGGTGAGGTAAGCAATACACAACTTGTTATTAATAATGCTAAAGGCTGGTGATAAAGTATAATCATCTAGAGTTCAAGACCTTTCACCTTGAAGGACTTAGCAGACATGCCCATCATGACAACCATTCTGGTAATACAATATCTTCCTTATTTGGAATGGTGAGCGCAATTCCCCCAGTCTCATCCAATGTTTACCCACCTGTCCCAGAAGGTGCCATGCTCTATCAGCTGCCTTAACAGCTCAATAGGGGGCTGAGCTCCATAGCGCTCTTTAGTAGGCATGTTGAGGTCATCGACAAACAGAAGCACACGTTTACCAGATGGAGCGCCATACAGTCCTCTCCTTTTCCTACCGTACAAATATAATGAGAAAGAATAATTAATCAGATGAAACAAATATCAGATATAGAGCAAGAATGTCTAAAAATAAACAATGAACAGCATGAGAGAGTTAAAGAATAGAAGAAGAAAGAGTGAGCAAGAATAAGTGACAGAAAGGGTGGAATAACAGTAAAACAGGGAGGATGAAGGAAATATGTTATAAACGTAAGTGACAAAGAGAGTGAAAGTCAATGAGGGAGAAGGACAGAGATATGACGTACACACCCCAAGTAGGACTACTGAGCTCTCTCTGCACCACCTACACACGCTGAGGGTAGAGTTTATTCTCTCATTGCTGTATGATGTTCACTTATAACAGAAATTACCTCCCATGCTCACAATATCCATAATGAGAGCTGTAGAACCACACTCATTTCTCAGACAATTTTCATACACTTGCTAGGAGAACAAATGTTAAGACTTGCAATGCTTCCAAATCTAATAAACACTGCAGATTGATCCACAAATGCTACACACTTGATGAAGGTAACACTGACCATATCACCTCCAGATACCTGATGCAACCACCCTATAGCCACTTATGCTCACATATTCTACTCACTCTTTGAAGGCACAACAAAAACCAAGCATTAGGTCTTTTGATCACAATCCCACACTTGTTCTAGATTAGAAGTACACTTAAATGTGTATTAGTGATCAACTCACACAAGTGTTTTTTACACACTCATTAAGAAGCTCTAACTGTACCTTTCAAGCTTTTCCACGATAGCATCCTGTGCATAGCTCGCTGTGGTCAATGCTGAGAAGTTGACCTGTCCTATAACATACTGGTCAGCTGGGAGATGCTGTAGAAAACTAATGGTAATGGCTGATTTCCCAGTGCCTGTGGGTCCGACAAACATCAACGGCTTGCCCCGCAGAAGAAGTTTCTCCAAAAAATACTTTTGCACCAGAGCTTCCTCAGTAGACACAATGTAGTCACTAAGCTGTAAAAGAGTGGCAAGGCCAGTTAAGAAACAACCATGAATGACCAATTTAAATGCATGCCTACAATTCTTCAAAATGTTGATGTCACCAGCTCTTTGCTGTTTGCTGTACTATCAAATTGCAGGGAGCAGATGAGCAAATGTGCTATATAATTTTTTTATGTTTTATTTCCTTCTTTTTGCAATGATATGGAGTTGGGCAACATTTTTTATATTACTTTCATCTAATTGTCTACAATTATTACATTGTTGTTTTCTTTGTTTTATTCTATTAAACATTTGTTACAAAAATGAAATTCAGGTATGTTGCATGGGATATACTTTAATGACATGTACAGTATGTTTCTGAGGAGTATAACATTACCTGATTGTAATGGTGAATGGTGACAGATATGACTGCTAATGATTCTGAGCCTTTAGCAGAGCTGGACTTTTAAGAGAGGAGCCAATAATTGCAGGTAAATTTCATAAACATTTCTTTTATTGCATAATGCATGCTATGATCTACAGTATGTTAGTCAATGCCATTCACACAAGGAAGAATGCTGAGATACTGAATCAAGTTAACAATCATTTAGGGCTATAATTATAATCAACGTCTAACTCAGAAACATGAATTTTACTTAGCATAAAATTATAAAAAATAATCTTAAAAAATAAAGCCACAAGGCTCTGTAACCATTCTGGATGCAGACAGAAGGTGACTCCATCAATAACCATGTTGAATAAATACTCTCAAGCTTCCCAGAATGCCCTATACCAGGGGTAGGCAACGTCGGTCCTGGTGAGCCGCAGTGGCTACAGGTTTTCATTCCAACCCAATTGCTTAATTAGAAACCAATCATTGCCAATCTCAGACCTTATTTAATTTATGGCTTGTTAGTCTGTGCAATGTAAGGCTCTTATATCGTAGATTTTTTTTCCTTTCCAAGGATATCATCCAAATGATATGAAGCCTAAAACAGATCATTTTCAGTCTGTCACATTTTTCTATTAAGTGTTTTATTAAATCAAACAGTGCATGATGAACACACACAGATGTAATTGGAAAAAAGCTAGCTGGAGAACTGCTGGCTGCTTTGTCTTTTACATCTTATTGCTAATAAGGAGCAATTAAAACACTGAATGCAGCAGTTTAAGATTGAAATAAGCAATTAAGGTTGGAGAACCTTAACAAGCGAGACCACTAAAATGAAGCATCAAAATGTCACTTAAGCAATATGTGCTTCATCAGCAATAATTGAGTTCTCGTTAAGGAACTGGGTTGGAACAAAAACCTGCACATACTGTGGCACTCCAGGACCGACGTTGCCTACCCCTGCCCTATACCAAAGTGCCAATTCACAGGCCTAGGACAATGAGAATCCTAAAAAGACTAAACTGCCTCATGCCACAGTGCAGTTTCTGGTATAGCTGACTATACATCCTAAGATGCCATCTCAGAGACATCTTTTAACAAGAAATTGCTGCCACCAGGTAGTGTGGTTAATACACAATGGTTTACTGGTTACTCTGGCTGTCTTACACTCCTAGACTCCTGGGGTTTAAATCCTGACTCGGTCATTGTCTGAAGTTTGCAGTCCAGCCAAGACAATTTTCTCTGGAAATACAGGTGTTCCTTTTCATCCCAAAACTATGGTTAGATTAACGTGTGAGTTTAAATTGTCACCATGCACCTGGTAAAGCCAAAAAAAATATAGCTTTCCTGTCTTCATCTTGGCCATCCAGCCCTACATTGTTATAGGTGGACAGATGGGTTCTTGAAGCTATCAAGAGCAGTTCCATCCTTCTCGATCCTCTATATAAACACCAAGCTGATAAAAATTTAGCTTGATCTGTATGTAGAAATATACCCTCTGTGATGAGGAAATTGCAAAGACAACCAAGTGACACACAAAAGTGGCCTGTGTTTGCAGGGAATAAAGTAAGAAATGTCAGTTTAGATCTCAGACAATTAAAAATGGACTTCTAATTCAGCTCTTAAAATTACAGAAAAATATTTGAAAACAGACTGGCTCACGTAAGATAAATACAATGTAATATTGCTGAGTGGGGAGTCTTGGTGGTAGATACGCACCCTTTGATGTGGGCCCACAGCATACATTCACTGGTTCTGCTTGTGTAATGTCTGCCCTATGACAGTTCAGCATACAGTTTTACAATTATAAGGCTATAGTATATTAAATTTGTTTGTATACAGTATATACATACAGGGCTGGATCTAACATTTAGGCCAACTAGGTGGTCAACTATGGTAGCACAATTTGTGAGGTAGCATCTTTTTAAAGCTACAGACCCTGACTTACAAACACCCAGCCTCAATGCAACTGCCCAACTCCCATTAACCCTATTATATTGTTTCATATTATTTTCACATATTAGTGATGTTTTCTGATGAACTACACAAGCAATTCACAGGTGGTCCAAATTCTAGGGTGCACTGTACTTGGCAGTGGAAGTGCCGCTGCCTCACAATAAGGACACCAGGGTTTGTGTCCTGGGTCCTCCCTGCATGGAGTTTGTATGTCCTCCCCGTGTTTTGGTGGATTTCCTCCAGTGCTCCGGCCTTCCTCCCACAGTCCAAAGCTATGCAGGTTAGGTGGCATGCCAATGTTAAATTGACTCCAGTGTGTGTTTGGTGTGTGGGTGTTCACCCTGCTATGTTAGTTAGGACAGGCTTCAGCACCTCCTGGGACACTGATCTGGATTAAGCGGGCTAGAAAATAACATGATCATACATAGATCTGATCAATAACAGAGGCTGCCTTTTTATCCTCTGATTGTAATGAGCATGGCTATAGTTATACATCCAACCAACCAGCCATAATATAATTCACTCATCCAGTTCAGATCAACATTTAATGTATTAGCACATAATTGTGGGGGAACACATTTACAAGAGATAAATCAGATTACTTAATATCTGAAATGGAATCAGCAAACACTACATTGATGTAATTCGTTGTGTTTTTTACAATCAAACTAATGTTCATTGTTATAACTCAAATGTGGTGAAAAGCACAAATGACAGATGTTTAAACAGCACAGGAATGAATGGCACAATTCAGTGGCAAATTCTGGATTAGTACACAGGAATAAATAACAGCAAAATCTGATCAGTTATGTGGTGCAGCTTAAATGTTACAATAGAACAAAGGTATTTTTGCATGACTTATTAAAAAATGTATAATGATCATAAATTGATTAGTTTAACAATAATAATCATACATTTTATAAAGATGATCTTATAGTGGCAATAAAACTAAAATTAAAATAAAATGAAAGCATCAGAAGTTTATGAAATTTTAATTTTTTTTTTATTTGACTTGCCCAATAAATATTACTTGTCTGGAAGTGTTATTAACCAGCTCATTCCTTTGCCATACACTGATGCAACCTCACAGCAACAAGGGTCTTAAACCTGATAAGATAATTTTCTGACAGACCCAATTTGAAAAGTGTACTGCTATAAAAGCAGATGTAAAGAGTTTGTGTAAATGAAAATATCTTGAATTACTTTAGTATTCACAAAGTCACATGACAATGACTTACATTTTTTTTAGTATAGGTTTTAAGTAGTGTTTATTTTCAGTTAATGGACTAAATGGATTAATTTAGTATGTGCATGTGGTAAGATAAGTTGCATAGTCCACAATGATCACATCATTGTTTATAAACTCTATGCTGAAATCCTGTTAAGCCAATAAAATCCCCTCTATTCATATGTTTTTTGTAAATTAGAAGTATAGCAATTTTAGGCTTTCAAATTTTTGTTCTGTATCCAATAACACTATTGTTAATACATTAAAAACCAATTAAAAGACATTAATTGTATATAAGAAAAATGAAAATGCACACGATAACACTTATTCAAACTCCCCCAGATTTGATATTTGAGGAGAAGGGGTGGTGGTGAATAAAGTAATATCCCCTTTAGTTTTACCTAGTGAGAGTTTAATTTAAGAGCAAAAAACGTTGGTACTTGGAAACATTTAAATTCCTGGGGAACAGTATATCAAGAAAAAAGAAAGGTCAAGAAAGCCTGCTGTATATTATATTATCCATTTTCAAACCTACTTTATCCTGAGCAGGGTCACAAGGAAACAACATCCTGTCCCAGCATTCTTTGGGTGCAAGGCAGTAACAATCGCTGGACAGGGCACCAATCATTGCAGGGCAAACACACACACACACGGCTCAGATTAGCATCGCCAGTCCACTTAATCTGCATGTTTTTGGAAGGAAACCGGACCACCAATGGCAAACCCATGTGAACATCATGCAAACTCCACACAGAGAAGACCTGGGACGTGAACCCAGTTCTTTTTACTGTGAGGTAGCAGTGCTACCACTGCATCAGCATACAATGAATGTTTTATTCTATTCTATGTTTTAGTGATTTTAATCCTTTATTTGCTATGTACAATTTCTTATATTAGGAATTTACCATTTTTTCACATATACCAGCTTCAGAGAGTTTTTGGGGTCAGAGTGCAGAGTCAGTTGTTTGTACAGTGCCCCTGGAGCAATTGCAGGTTAAGGGTCTTGCTCAACGGCCCATCGGAGTAGCATTCCTTCTGTCACTGCCAGGATTCAAATCAGCAACTTTCAAGTTAGACAGCCCAGATCCTTTAGTCAGGAACATTATATGAAGATTTTAGGTCATGCAACAAGTGAAAGGCAGGAATTGTACCAAGAAAGGCCTTTGTAGTCCTAAAGCTGAGTGCAGTCTCACCACTTCATTTTCTCCAGATTAGGATGACCTGCCCTAAAGTGCTCTTGAGCAATGCAGTGGGCTTAAGGTGCTTTACATGCTGCCAGGAAGTCCTTTTTCCCCCTTAAGTGATTCCACAAATGTCATCTCTGTCTTCACTGAATTTCTTTTCCTTGCTAGTAACATGAATAACAAATAGTGGAAAGCACTAAAGTACCACTTTCTGTTAAATAATTCTGATTAGGTATAATACTTGTACCCTACCCCTAGTTAGGTCAATTTAAACCATTTGAGAAATCATCTCAAGGTCATCACGCTAGAACAGTCATCCACAACAAAGTTTAGACACCTGGGCAAGTGGTACAAGTAAAAGAAGAGTGAGAGGTACAGTCTTGGCTATAAGAATTCCATATGTTGTTTTAATAATAACACGTACATTTCCTTACCTTTTGGTTGACAGTTTATAAGGAGCTGTATTACAGCCAGTTAAAGGCATTTAGCCAGTTTTGGCCATTTCCCTGACACTAGTTGCTTCATCATTTCTAGAGGTGCTCCAAGCTGAAGCCTTAGCCCAGCAGATATATTGACTGCTGGCCATATTGCCCGAAGGAGACAATATGGAGTGACAGTTTACAAAATCCTAATGGTTTAGAATTGTGCAGAAGTACTGCACAAAAATATAACCAGCAGTGTAAAATTTCATCTTGCATACAGCACTTCCTTCCTGCTTTTTGAAGAATAGATTTCAGTATAATTTACTTACAGTTATTAAAAGCAGGAACAGTATTTTTCTATAAAAATCTGGACATCTCCCACTCAAAGTAATTCTATACAGTTGTATAAATGGCCCTGTTTGGAAAGACCCAAATCGATATCATCATATCAAATCGCAAGCAAAAAAAAATTAGCTTCTTCCTCAATACAAAACTGAAAAGACATTCAATATGCTATGGTAGCCATTTCAACAGCTAAGCAAGCTTTGATAAAGCTACCTATGAGACAATTGTGTAGCACATCTCGTATCTAGTCTTTGAGCAATAGAATACGGGTCTGCCTTTAGAACCTGACCCAAAATCTGAAGTTAATAAGCTCATTTTATGGAAGCCTGACACACTTGGTAGTCAGAGGTCTCATTTTCAGATGTATTCTGGAATTTGAATACAAAACTTTAACTGCTGACAATCTGGATTTTTCCCTCAGCTTGGCTCTCTCACTCCACAGTATTGACTGTACCTTCACATTGTCTTCAATGACGCTTGGGAGAATTAGGTCCTTCCACAGGTGCCAGGCTGGAAAGTTTCGCTTTAGGAACACGTAACTGTAGATGCCTTCCCGCCTTGGTATATGTAGTGCCCGAGGGAACTTTAGATCTTTGGGCCTCGGGAATGTGGACTCTGGGTCACACAATCTTTTGAAGAATTCGGCAAAACTACAGAAAGAAAAAACAAGTACAGCCTATAACAAAAAAGCACAAACTTTGATGTGCAACATTGAAAACTTCTTAGTTCAATTTCAGTCAATTTAAATTTAAATTGGTGAAAGGGGCAAAGTCCATTGTTAGACATTGTCACAAACACTCATTTGTACTGGGACAAATTAGCAATACCAATCATCTTAACACATTTATTTTTCATTAAGATGAGTTTGATATTAAACACCACATTCTTAAGTGTGTGCAAAGTCAATCTACAAATCCTCAAAACCTCATCAGTCTAAGGTTCTCCTCCCCAAATCATAAGCTGAAAGTCTCCAGATGAAGATCTTTCTTTAGTAACTCAGTTAGGACAATGCTCATACAGTAAGCTGTTTGGGTATATTTTACTTACCGCTGCTTTGAATGGAAATCCAAAAATCCACCAACCGACCAAACAACAGAGAAGAACCCAAAGGCCACAATCAAGCTGGTTTGAAAGTTTTTGTCACTGTTGTTGTCTTCCTTTTTTACTTCTGAGTCCAAGGAGCTGCATATCAAATAAACCATGTAAAAAGCTATAAAGTCCTCCTGAATAAAGAAGGCACCTTGATACAGCTCAGTCTGACCTATTGTTCCTAATTGTTCCTCCATTCTTGTGTGTACAAGTATGTGTTGTACTGGCAGGAAGAGTGGCCTTGTGGATAAGTTCTAAACTAAGGCTTCATTCACACCACTACATTTTGCTTTAAAAAGGAAGATATTAGTCTCCGTTTTTGCATATTACCCACATTACCCCAGTATTTCAACCCCTAAAAAGAGAGACTTCTGAAAACGCTCTCCAGAGCCACATACTTCTGAAAATGCAGCCCCAGCATTGTAATGAGGATAGCTAAAAATGTAGATTTCATACTCTGATTTGTTTGTGCTTTTCATGTGGCCCTTACCTGATTTGAACCTGCTCTTTGCAACATCTTATTCCCCAATTGATTACCCTTCACAGAAGAAAAACAATATAGCAGAGGTGTTTTCCATGGTGCTTGTTGTGTTGCTTACCTGTATGCATCTAAATTGCGTTTTGTACAGTTTGAATGCAACATACATGCATAAAAGGAAAATAACTTACCAATTGCTACAGAGATAAAATACTGTGGCCGGGCAGCATTACCATCCTTTCAGGGATCACCGGCTTTGGATAAGATGTTTATGCTGCATGAATGCCCTTTGTAGGCAGACGAATAAGTCATATTCATTTTGAGTCGTTTTGGTGTAAACAGAGATACTTTTGTAAATGATCTTAAAATGCTAGTACAGATGGAGATCATTTTTGCTTAAAAATGCTATTTTGAAATGAAAACCCAGTAGTGTGGATATAGCCTAAGCCACAAGTTTGCTAATTCAAACAATGACATATTGTTTGACTTTCAGCAAGTTAGTTCACCTCTCTGTGCACTGAAGACAGACATTATATTCTACTACTACTACTACTACTACTATTACTACTACTACTACTACTACTACTATTACTACAAGAAAGCTCTGAAGTAAAGTGTCTTAGGTTGATCACTATAGAAAGTCACAACACAAAATGAATGTGGGTTGTTCATTGTAGATCTTGTCAGTATACAGACAAGGCTGCTCAGTCCTTACGTTCCATAAGTTTATTACTGGGCTCAGCACCTATGATAGTGTGCCAGGCTAACAGTATCACCTGCTGAATAAGTACTACTCTTATGGGAACATAGTCTGGAATACACACCTGTTGTAGTAAAGATTAATGTAAGCCTTTGTATTTGTGAACTAATTCAATCACTTATTCATTTTCCAAATTTTCAAAGTTCACAGTTTGGGGGTGGCATTGCATTAGAGGATAGTAGCTGTTTGTGTGGACAATTCAATGTTGACATCCTTAATGTTCAGTGGATCCGACTTTAACTCTCTGTGTGGAGGTGGAGTAGCATAAATTTGAGGTCAAATTTCGGGTGTGACTTTCTTATTTGGAAGGTGACCTGACCAACCGATAGAAGTGCTAGCTGCAAATGGTTCCATCCCTTTCAAGGTCACAGCATCATCTCCTACCTGAGATCAGCCAGCAGGCATTCATAGAGCTGCATCATTGTCACAGCAAGATGCAGCATAGACGAGGGCACCACAGTATGACAGTTCTTCTGTACAAAAGCCAAGCAAGGAGGCAGGAGCCATTCACACAACAACTGCATACAAGAAAGGAACAAAACATTGCAGTTACAAAATGATCAGAGTAAATGCTAAAATCACAAGTGGCAGTGCTAGTAATGGGACAAGGATAGAGTTGAAATTATACACAGATTCCAGCAAGAGAAAAGGTCTTGTCAGCACATCTTATCAATTCAAAATAATATATGTAATAAAAAATATTCCAAACTAAAAAGCCCCTCAAATACACACCACCTATATTGAGAAACATCTTTCAGGTACCCCAAAGCTAGACTGGGAAATAACTAGTTTCTTAATCTGGAAACAGGTCATTATTGTCACATGTGCAGATTACAGTGAAATTCTTACTTTCATGTGATAATCAATATGCAACATGTCATCACCTCCAGAAGAACAGTGAAATGTGCTCCTTGGTAAATTTTACTCCATATGTGGTCACAGGTGAAGGTGTACTTCACCACCTACCTTAAGCAGCTGTTTCTGTTCAGAAGTGATAAAATCTGGAAGCTTTGTTTCCATCCAACAGTGAAATAGTGGTTTCCAGCCTAGATCCATAGGCTCCATGTAAATCATTCCACACCTGGGAAACACAGGGAAAGCAGATGTGAATTTTGCCCATTTGTAGACGCAATACAAATGATCCCCGCCACCCCCATACCCCCCTCCCAAAGAATGTACATTTTTCAGCTTGAAAACAGGGTTTCTCTTTTATTAGTTATTTCTAATTCATACAGTAATAGGCAACATTTATACTGCAAATTGTGACAAATAGAACTAGTCTAGTGTTGAACACTTCAGCTCATGCTGCTGCCTAGAAACATAATATTAAAAGGCATTTTTTGCAAAAAATAAACTCATTTCTGAACAGAAAGGCACCCAGTTCAAGCTTCTTTTGTAGAAAAACTACTCAGTCCCTCTGTCTAGCCAATCAGTACAGGTCCCTTTCTCCCTCCTTAGTGTCAAACCTCTCGTACAACTCATGATACGCCTTTTCTTTAGCCTTCGCCACCTCTCTCTTCACCTTGCGCCTTATCTCCTTGTACTCTTGTCTATTTTCTGCATCTCTCTGACTATCCCACTTTTTCTTTGCCATCCTCTTCCTCTGTATACTCTCTTGTATTTCCCCATTCCACCACCAGGTTTCCTTTTCCTCCTTCCTCTGTCCAGATGTCACGCCAAGCACCCCTCTTGCTGTCACCCTTACTACTTCTGCTGTAGTTTCCCAACTGTCTGGTAATTCTTCACTACCACACAGTGCCTGTCTCACCTTCTCCCTAAACTCAACCTTGCAGTCTTCCTTTTTCAACTTCCACCATTTGATCCTTGGCTCTGCCCTCGCTCTCTTCCTCTTCTTGATCTTCAACGTCATCCTACAGACCACCATCCTATGCTGCTTAACTACACTTTCCCCTGCCACTACTTTGCAGTCTTCAATCTCCTTCAAATCGACTCTTCTGCATAGGATGTAATCTACCTGTGTGCATCTTCCTCCACTCTTGTACATAACCCTATGTTCCTCCCTCTTCTTAAAATACGTATTCACCACAGCCATGTCCATCCTTTTGGCAAAATTCACTATCCTCTGACCTTCTTCATTCTTCTCCTTGACACCATATCTACCCATCACCTCCTCGTCTGTTGTCTGCATATTGATTTGGCAAAATTTTACACCGGATGCCCTTCCTGACGTAACCCTCCCCATTTATTCAGGCTTGGGATCGACACAAAGAAACACACTGGTCTGTGCATCCCCTGTGGCTGGGTTAATACATAACTCAATATCTGCACAAATTATCACAGGAATGACGGCATTTTTAGACATACTGAAGAAGAACTTTACTAAGGCTGGTTTGACAACTTCAATATTCCAGAAGAGGTCATACAGTTTTCTTAGAACCCTTTTACGACTAATTTGAAAGTAGAGATTGCAATAAAATAAGCTCACATTTCTTAAAGTAGATGTGCTGCAATTAGAACTGATAGGCATACAAGCCTCATACGAACTGAAGCAGGTACATTGATCTGTCGGATCTGTTCAGTTTTGGAGAGGAGTGAACCAGATCCAATTCACAAACACCCAAAGGTAGGTATTTTTTCTTCTAATTATGGCCACTTGCGAGTGAAGCTTTTCACATATCTCAGCTTTAAAATAGAAATCTCCATTATTGTCTGCAGATTGCTCTCACTTCGTTTGAAAAATAAATATACATCTCTTGTTAAGATAAGTAAGTGCAATTTTTGTCACTAGAAAACAAACAGGGCACTGGTCATTAGACGTGTAACTTAACATAAACAAAATAAAGAAGTGAAAAAAAAGAATGAAAGTCAATTGAGATAGGCCATTTACATGATTTGTGGTCCTGTGGATATGTGTGCTTTGTTTCCATAAAATGAAAAATGATTGCAGTCAATGTAACATATACGATTATGACAAATTTATCAGAAAGTAGTATATACAGGACTTGACATTCTAGTGAATTGCTATGCTGAGAAAAGGGAATAATAATTTGGATCTCTTGAGAAGGGAGTTGAAACCCTGGTGAAATGTCTTAAATAGTAAAGATTATTGGGAAGAAGCAGACAGCTGTTGAAGCTACCAAGCAGAGAAGACATAAATTTGGGAATGAGGCATATTTGAAGGAACATGAGCCTATCCAAAGGAAGTGCCGATGTGAAGGATCTACTAAGGCCACTAATGGGTTTTATTATCCAAAACTGTTGTGAGTGCTATATTGAATGGAATGGCATCCCAGCCAGAATGGTTCCTTGACAGGGAGGGAGGCTGTAATGTAAGGCACATGTAGGACGAGTGCCTAGCCAGGACAGGAGGACTATTTGGAAGGGCAGAAAGTAACACAATGGAAGCATTCTACTGGTGGTACTCCCATATGGATACCAGCAGGGCAGGATGGGAATTGAAGTCCCATGAAAAAAACCTGTCAGGGATCTTGGGTGCCACCAGGGAGACTGCAGGGAATCTTTATATCCTCTTTGAAGGGCTTCCACCCAACCGAAAGTGTTTCCTGTGTGCAGTGCTATGGCACCAGAAGTCTTCCTGGGTCTGACATAAAAGAAGATGAGTTTCCTGTATGAGTAGTCAGAGTCAGAAGGAGAGTAGATGAGACCATGTGGGAGGTGTGGAAGGAGACAAGAGAACATAATGTATTATAATGATGTGGAAAATGATTTAGAGGCCTGTGAAGGTATTATAAAATAAATATATCTTCTGTTTGAACCCTGGATGGTGCCATGCAGTTGCATAACAAGGTTTAGGGGCTCAGTGATGCCCCCTTCTGGTCACACTGTATATTATGTTTAATTTGTCCACAAATCGTGCTTTATGCTTATGACTCATCAAGAGAAATCAAATTAATAAATATTACACCAGTAGAATTTTTTTTTTTGGTACTGATCCATAAAACCAAGACTATTTAGTGAAACTTGCATTTCCATCACAAGATTGGGCATGAATATCCAGCTCTCTCCTGAATAAAAACATTTATGTTAGCCCAAAATAAAATGTCTAGTTCATCAAGGGTCAGTGATCAGAATGGTCATGGAAATCTAGGTTTAATTTAGGTCCATAATAATCAATAGCAAATGTATTATCATTTGCAGATGCCTACCAGTTGATTGTGATTAGATACAAGGTTAATCATCTTCATTTGCACAAATTGAGGTCATTTGTCATATTAAGATGCCCTCTTGCTATTGAAAGCTTTCATTTATTGAGTTACATGTTCAAAGTTCAGTGAGCTGTGTGATTACATGCAGATGTCCACTTTTTACTGTTTTCCAGCAAGGTCCGACTTCTGGTTCTCTACCTTTAGGGTTAACAGACTGTGTTTAAATGACAGATTTAGGCATCTACTTGCTGAGGCTGGTGAAGGAGATCTTTTCAGAATTGTTATTTTCAATGTCGCCACTACCAAAGAATATTCATTAGCTGATATATTGTATCTGTTGCTTCTGGATAGGGCAAATCTAACCTAATTCACCTTTATCAAAATAACCAGTCCATGGTCAATAATACTTTCAAATGTTGTAGTCTTGCAATAAGGAGATACACATCTACTTGTTGTGGCCAGAAAGGGCTGTCCCAGGCCAGTCATTCTCAAATCATTTAAACTTGCCTTAGTACCACCAGCTAACAGAATGACTAATCAACACAATTATATGGAGATGTTTATCTGTTGCTGGTGGCAACTAAGACGACATAGTCTAGTACCACTATACTCAATAAAAATAGCAGGTAATATTTGGTTAAATACAGAAACATATCTATGAAAGAGGTTCAGTGAAAACTTTTCAAAAATCTATCCAAAATCACCCTGAGTAATTCTATTCATGTGACCATTTGATGCTCTGTGGGTTTCTTTGGATTCATCATGTTAAAAGCTACAGTAAACATCAATCTGGTCAAGTCTGGATACTAACCTGCTGACAGTAGCTGGTGAGGCTTGCTCAAGATCCAGCACTTCAAAGATAATATTTTGCTGGGGGCTCATCTGAATGATCTCTCCACTCATAAGGCAAAGCTATAAAATATACATCAAGCAAGGGCTCAGTTTTGTCATTGCTTTGCACGGGCAAGTATATTTCACTTAGTCAATTAATGGCTCAGTAACACCAAATCAAAACTCTGAAGGCCACTTACTGGGAGGCAACTGTTTTCATAAAGAACAAATTCCCAGGAAAAACAATCACTGCCTGGCCATGATTATTCAAGACCGAAGGAAGGTCTCAGAGGGAACACTGGCCTCAGTTCCCTGACATTTTGTTTTTAACAGGCAAAAAAACAATTATTTCTCAACCTTTGCTTAGCTCTTGGCACGCTCCATTGTCATGGAAGCAAAAGTTACTTGAGCAAAGGTAATTAGAAAACATTGCTATGAAGATCTGCGTCATTGTGGAAGACAGTTTGTTTAATTTCTTTTTATATTGTTCAAACTCTGAGCCCAGATACAATATAACCACTTGACTTCATCTAAATGTAGCCTTATCAGTATCAGCCCTGCTGAAGACCAACCTTCTTGTTGTCATCAAGGACAGTATTCAAATTCTCCACCCAAACAGCATCGACTGGGCCATCAAACACAACCCATTTCCTTTCTGCAGTCCAGCTGCTGGCATGCTCACGGAAAACAGTTGCCAAGACTCCTGCAAAGGCAAATAAGCACAGTAACTTTCAAATGGACAACTACTGCCTTCTTTCTTTACAAATGGGTTATGACTATCAGTCAAGTTAACCTGTGCTTAATATACATCTTTCTTTATCAAGCAGTTAAGCAGATAATTAGTTCACTTTGATATTCAATCCATATTTCAATAAAACACAGGTTTAATGACAATAAACTGTAACCTGACTGATATGACCCTACAACAAATATTTCACTTAAAATACACTCACATAAGCAATTCAGTAGCAAGATATCAAAAAGTGCCGTCAAAAAAACAGCCACACACATACACCCAAACATCCATCAAACTAAAAAGAAAATGCACATCCTCCTCACACTTACCTACATTAGGAAGTCATATGACAAAAAAGACCCCAAAAGAGTTTTCATATACACTGAAACAACTGGCAAAGTTTAGCAAGATCAGGTAAGCTATTTTACAATAACATTAATGTTTCTAAGCAAGATGTTAACATGTAGGTATACAAAGGTGGCACTGTAGTTGCTATTAAAGATAAATACCCAAAAGCAGGGTGTCATTGGCTTGTACTGCCCTGGCAATCTATTGTCAACTTAACGGCTGTCAGGCAAGAATATTTGCTTCTGCTAAACCATAAGCTTGCTGTTGGAGAGAAGCTGGTATGGGAATGTTCAGGCTACAGAAAACTTCAGTATTGATTGGGTTATTATGCAATTCCCAGTATAAGGTATGATTATTCATGCAGCAAAATATTGTTCTGAGATTTTGCAAATAAGAAAGACATAAGTTTTGAGGTAAAGTATTTGTACTCACTGATTGTGGTGCCAGAGACTGGTGATATGTTGAGTGATGATTAGCACATATAAGTAAGAATTCACTGTACTCTGTACATGTGACAATATTGGCTGTACAAATTCTATGAACATATGAATTCTTGCCAAATTCTAAAAAATTCTAGAATAACTGGCTGTAGAGAGAATTACATTTTTTCAGGTTAAGATAATAGTAGTACTAGGGTCACTACAAGTTAAGATAATATAAGACATTGAGCGGTGGATTACAATTTAAGATGAGTCGTTTGTGCAAGTAATATAGCATTGGATACCACAATAGAATTTAACTTGGGAAATGTTCGCCCATTTGGTGTTAGTCCAAATATTGAATTGTATAGCCAAGGGTCTTGTGAGCCTTATTTCTCAGTAGCTGGTGTAAGAGGTACACAGACATTTCTTTCGGAGAACAACAACACTTTACTTCAATGCTTCCATTTCCATTTCCCAGACTTAATTCACCCTCTCCACTTTTTCCTAGGCTCGCTACCCAATCAGGTACAGTTGTAAATGTATGTAATAAAAGGTTGTATCAACATAAGAGCAATAACAATAAATAAGTAATAACATATGATAATTAATACAAACGCAGTGCTCTCAAATTATAAAGTAAGCAATAACTTAAGTTACATTCTACACCATTAAGGGGTCAGGAATTTGGATGCCAATTTAGGCCATTGGCCTATCTGACAATATCTTTTCAGCTCATAGGTTAGAGCAGGTTTTCAGCTTTTCTGTTGTTCAATATTTTCAATTTTATCCGATTATCATCCTTGTATCTCCTCAAGTAAATGGTGGTAGCGTTGAGATTGTATCGACTAGTTTTGGGGTCTAGAAGACTATGACAGTGTTTTAGGTATGAGAAGTAATGTCTGGTTTTATTTGATTCATCACGTGCAAAGTCTGGAAATTTTGGAGCACTTCTAAGAGAAAGCCAGTCAGTGACAGCTCATCATGATCAGAGCCTTGCAATGTGTTGACTACTTCTAAAATGGCCTGGCAGCATGCAGTCTTAGTGCATAAGTGACGGCATTAGGATGCAGAGCACGTAGAAGCAAATTTACCAAGCTGGCGCTAATCAGAGCAGCCTTAACCCTCGAGGGAGTTCCTGCCAAAAAGAGCTGTACTGTCCAACTGCTAGTGATACATCAACAGGAATACAAAGTATTTTCTGTCCATTAAATATAGATATTGTCTGTGCTGGAAATGTCCAGCAATGTAAAAAAAGGAATAACTGGGAATAAATATTTCCAACTACTGTATGGCATACAAACGTTCAGTATAAAGGAAGGTGGGGTGACCAATATAACTATTCAACTACCTCACTAAAGAGAATACTGCTCAAACCAAATAAAGATAATTACTTCTTAAATGCCCAATTAGCTGAAGAAAGCAATGCTGAAATCTAGAGGTTGATGAATATAAATTATTTTATTGCACTAACCATCAGTCCACTCATGAGAAACTGGATCAAAACTGCCATAAAGCTGTCCCATGCTGAGAGACTTGGGGTTTATGGTGACACTGTCTACGCGTTTTTCCTCCATCCGCGCACGACTTTCTAGTAGCCCCAGCACTTGGGCCAGCACATGCAAAGCTGTGCTCTTCCCTCCCAAGGGTCCTCCAACCAACATAAAGCCATGACGGACCAGCATCATCTCATAGATCTGTCCAGAGAGAAAAGACCAGAGACAGGACAGGATTTACCATTTTTTAATTGTTCAACAACAACATTTATTTATATATATATATATATATATATATATATATATATATATATATATATATATATATATATATATATATATATATAAGCTGGCCAACCACAAGCATTATCTGGTAGGTAACCACCCATACAATCAGATTGTGACACAGACTACGAATGCCGTGAATATATATATATATATAGCACGTTTTCATACAAATGATGTAGCTCAAAGTGGTTTACAAGATGAAGAAAAGTTTATATAAAAAAAATAAAAATCTAAAAATAAGATTAGGCAATACTAAGTAACAACGAATAAAGTAAGGACCGATGGCCAGGAGGACAGAAAAAACAAAAAAAAAACTCCAGAGTGCGAGAGAAAAAAAAATCTGCAGGGGTTCCATGGCCACGAGACCTCCCAGCCCCCGCTGGGGAATATAATCTTTAGTAATTTTGAACAGATTGTCAAATGATGAAGAGTGCTGCAAGTTGATTTGTTAACCTAATACTGTGGGCAAATCAAGCCCAACTTTTTTGGTCTGCTCTAAGTCTTTCAGACATAGGGTGAGAAGTGATGCCTGGTGCCCATCCTGAAGCAGGCTTTCTAGGAGTGGTCCCAAACTCAGATGGGCTAGTTTTAGGACAGACAAGGCCACCAGAAATAATACCAGAATTAAGTCTCTGATTTGCCTACAGTACATGACTTAAGTGGCAAGAACCAGCTCAATAAAGTGTCCCTGACTATCTTGCAAAAAAAAAAAGGCTCCATGTACTGTAACTAGTACAAAAGGGTTTGCTAACATCCCAGGATTCCTTTGGAGTGGGAGCAGGTGACAAAATGCTGGGCTGCATACTCACCTGGATAACTTTGTTGATGAACCAAGGTACTGGCTGCAGATCCCATTGCTGACAGATCTCAACTGCTGCAGTCTCCATGACTGAGTGGTCTGCTTTGGGAAGTTGCACCCCAGGAAACAGGTCTGAAATGATGCTTTGGAACAGCAGTAAGTCCTGAGACAGGAACTGTGGGGAAAACAAAGAATCAGCCATAGCATGAACTATAGACTATCCCTATCCACCTTTTCTGTTCCTACCTTGGGTAAATTGACATCCATGATAGACCTAAGCATGAGTCTGTCCTCTTGCACATCAGGCATGCTGACCTTCAAGTTCCCAGCAGCAGTTAGTACAGATTTGACAGCTCTCATTCCATAGTCATAATGATGCTGTGAGGACAGCTGAGAATGAGTAGACATTAGTGTCACTCAGTTGTAGCTCTTACACTAAAAAACCTGGCACTGTACATGACTGATGAAATCAAAGGTCAAGAAGAGTAAGATCAATAAATCCGTATTTTATGTAGCAAGGAGCAGAGATGACAGTTAAAGATCCAAATGAACTGCAAGCTTAAAAAGTGCACTATAAAACACAAAGTGAAGAAGTAGACTTGACATTGTAAATAGAGTGGTGTTGAATGACCAGACTAAATTTTTCCTTGACATTACAAATCTTGCTTTCTTTCTCTCTGTACCTACTCATTTTAGATTTGCAACTGATTCATGGATCAGTTATATACACTACTCCAGATTATGAATGAAATTTAAAAAACAGCATCTCCTCTTTAAAATATAGTTAACATAACACATAATCAATCTATTCAATCAATTCAATGCAGGATTTTACTGTATGTCATTCCAGGTTTCAAAAACTTTCCAGAATGGAAAACATTATTATAGATATAATATCGACAAATAATCCTATATTTCATCATATATTTAAACCTTTTAAACAAGTGTACAAAAAGAAAAAAAATTTATGACACTGACAAAATTCTTTGAATTGTAAAGGAACATTAATCCTTATATAGCAGTGCAAGACTATGTGTGCAAATCTAATAAATGTTCTTTTGTATGTGGTTCAGTGATCTTTAATGAGTGAACTGTCTATCTACAATTCAATAAAAACATTTTCTGTGGCTTACGTGCACACATAATTATCACAGTCTGTTTACCTGAACACTTCACATTTCTAATGCATTGCATCTGTAAATATTGATTGACAAGACAAGGTACACCATTAACGGAAAAAGGCAGTAAATCATTATTTTGGTGTTTGTGGATTCAGACAGATAAAGAAATGTTTTGTTTCTATCAGCAACTGAAGCCTCTTAAGAATGGTGTAGTAAATGTAAAATGAACTAGGCTGCTGAATACCACATGTTCTTGCTGCTCATAAAAAAATAGTGGTTTTGCCAAGAAAAACACTCCTTGTTAAGCACAATTTATATGGACCTATTTAGATGAAAAAAACAAAAGAACAACTCTAACTACACCGTTTATTGAATATGAGGAAAGCAATACACTTAGTCACTTAAAGAAACCACTAACAGTAGTAAAATGGTTCATTCTCGTCTGGTGGTCAATGGTTTTTCTCATATTACTATTCTCAATTAATTCTTTAAGACAGTATAAAGCCGCATCCCTCCTCTCTGCCCTGAAGAAAGTGAAGCAGACTCATATAATTCTGCATTTAAATCCTAGACTAAATTAACTTACAGGATATGTAATACTGCGGTGGGTTGGCACCCTGCCCGGGATTGGTTCCTGCCTTGTGCCCTGTGTTGGCTGGGCTTGGCTCCAGCAGACCCCCGTGACCCTGTGTTTGGATTCAGCGGGTTGGACAATGGATGGATGGATGGATATGTAATATATTGACATGAAATGCAAGCTATTTTCGTTAGATTATTTATCACTAGACTACTAGCCTAGAAATAGGCTTCTTCACACCAAGCAGTGAATCCTACTCAGCAAGACTGCACGATAGCCTCACCTGTTCAGAACAAAGTCTGTATGTAGCCACTATTTTTGTGGCTAGGTTACGAGCATCCACAAATCCCATAGCATAGAGAGTGATCTCAGCTATCAGTGCGTAATCGGGCACCATCATGGCTACTGTGCGGAACAGTACCTAAGGAACAAAAACAGAATAACAAATGAGTAAATCAGTAGGGTGAGCTTGGTTAGAGAGTATCCTAGCAAGTCTTTCAAACCAACTTTGAGGTTGTCTGGTAGCTTGGCTCTCCCTGCATATCCAGGGTTCATAGTGATGAACACAGTGCATGATGGGTCAAGAGAGATCCGCGTGCCTTCGAAAACAAATGTTTCTGCTCTCTGTGAAACTGCCCTCTGAATGGTCTGGATTTGCTGTGCCACCACAGACAGTACCTAAAAAATTGGAAAGACAATTCAGTAAGGCTATATCTATTTGTTTCTATTCCTTTATGCCACATGTTAGACAGTATTTAAAACACAAAATATATAAGACAGGCATAAATTAACTAAATTAATATAGCACTGCTATAAAAGTGAGCTGATAGTATTGAGAACAGCTGAACAGCCCATTGACATCAACACACCAAGAGACTAGAACAAACAAAAACAGTAATAATCTGCTTCTGTTTTCCTGGATATTGTTGCCAGTTCCTCTGCCAGTCTTTCTGAAAGGGCAATGAGTTACCAAACAGTTAAATTATTGATGACATTGTTACCTTCAAACAAAGCTGATGTATTTCAGCATCAATCACACCAGAAAGAGGGAAAATAATTACAGACACAGAACAAAAATTGATATATCTATAAATTCAGCTGGGCAGGGCAAAACCTATCAAGCCTGCTTACCTCAAGCTCAATTCGGTTGAACTCATCAAAGCAAGCCCAGGCTCCTGATTGTGCCAGGCCTTTAAAGAATTTACCCATAGCCTTGTAGTCAAGTCCATCAGAGCAATTGAAAACAACACACTGACAATACAAAAGAAAAGAAGAACAAAGTACACTTGGTTCAGTAGTGGACTTTATTAATTCGTTTACCTTACCCCATCATGTACACCCTTCCATGCCCCCCAAGGCCAAGACTGTTCTTGGTATCAGTTCAACCAAAACCTAACAGCACATCAGTCATATTACAGCTGTAGACCACATTACATTTGCAACAACTCAGAATTTGAAACCACTTCATCTGAAACAGAAAGAAATAGCTAAGAAGCTGTAGGATATTCAGATAATATTAGACCCTACTGTACCTGTTTAGCAACAGCTTTCGCCAGATCCTTACATGTCTCAGTTTTTCCTGTGCCTGCAGGTCCTTCAGGAGCCCCACCAAGGTTCAACTGCAGAGCACCCATCAGTGTCCTGAAAAACAATGAGGTTTTAGTCATTGTCTTCTCACAGTTTCTGAATGGTGCCTTCATTAATGACCACTCGTTAAAAACAGAACTGCCTAATTCAGTGAAACCTACCCACAAAAGGAATCAGTGGTTTCCAAGTTCAAATTTACCATCAGGGTGATTTGCGTATATGCCCAGTGGCCTGTGATGGCATACAACGATAGGGTATCTATGCACTGAAATGATCAAGAGGAGATTGCTCAATGAAAAGTTTGATCATCGGCATGTCGGAATTATCTCCCTCACAAAGAAGCAATCAAATCTTGTGCCAAAATCAAAAGTGAAAAATACAACACAATGCATATTAAATGCCCCAGTGTCCAATTACTGCATTGTTAAAAGTATGACTGACTCTCTGTTAAGGAGCTAAGCCACACAGGGACCAGTTGGTGTCTTAATATGGCCTTGATGGTCTATTTCCTTTCTACCATGATAACCTCTAGCCAGTCTTTAGAACTGTGGCCCCTAATCTTCATAACGACTGTGACAAAATCTCCACCATGTAGCCATAACCTGGCTACAATCATTTCAGAACATTGGCCCTGCTTTTCCTGCCAGCAGCTTAAACTATCCTCATGTGCATTGGTCCTCATTAAATGAGTACATCTTCAAGTCAATCTTCCACTCTGATGAAGAGCAGGAATATGATGAGACTGGTATCAGGAGAGTGTCACCACACAAATTATGTACTGTGGTATAGTAGTGATTCAGTGTAGAAGTTTTCTGTACTTTAATGAACAAATTATTCAATAATAAAATTGCTCAGTGGAGAAATTAAAACATTTACACTTTACAAAAGACAGGGGAGTCAATCACTATGCTCAATCAGACATTGCACTCAGATTATTAAAAGGACCATAATATATTGGGTTATATAGTACTGAGGCTGTGTGGAGTATAAGGCTTAACATATAAAACAAACTTGTGAATCCCTTGAAGAATGATCTGTGTCATGCTGGTCTCCATACTGTATTATATACATGTATAATGTGTACAGTATGCATGTATTATTTATGCATTATATGTACAAAATATAGGGAAGTGTCACTGAAAACAGTCCTGGAATATAGAATAGAAGATATGAGGAAAGGATGAAGAAGCTGAACATTTTAAGCTGATGCAGATATTGATGGGTGACCAGATCCAAGTGCTTAAAATTATGAAGGGAGAAAGTGGGGATGTCTCAATGTTATTTGATGGTAAGTTTTCCATCAAGCACATACTGGTAAAGACAGAAGCTAGTAAAGGGTTAATTACACAAAGAGAGCTATACACAAATGGGACAAGTTACTGAGCAGGTTTTTAATTTTTGACTTTTGTCTTGATAAGCTATTGGGTACATTACATGAATAAGTCTTTATATGAAAAGATCGTCTACTACCATTGCTTCAACAGGGCTCACCAGAGACTGGCCTATGATTTATCTATTAGATGACATTCAAATGCTTGACAAATGGAGAGTCAGTTCCAAAGCATTGTCACAAAATTGACTTCCAAAAGTTGGATTGAAAAGATAATGGCAAGCAGTTACATACAGGCAAGGAAGCTGCCAATAAAGTACATCCATCCATTTTCCAACCCGCTGAATCCGAACACAGGGTCACGGGGGTCTGCTGGAGCCAATCCCAGCCAACACAGGGCACAAGGCAGGGAACCAATCCCGGGCAGGGTGCCAACCCACCGCAGCAATAAAGTACATCCATCCATTTTTTCTATTTTTCTAACAAACGCTTTTAAAGGCACAAAGAAAACTAGAGTCTGTACCAGCAGCATCATTCGAAAGGTAGGAACAACTTATTGATGAGATGGCAGTCTATTGCAGGTGACACACACCCGTGTCAGGGCCTGAACAACTTTAGTAGGGGGACATTGGGTTTTCACGTGGGGCAGAGGATGTGTTATTTCAATGCAAATAAAGCAATATTTCAAGATTACAACAAATATGCCTGACAGTATATTTGCAACAGAATAAAGCACACACACAAGTCCAATGGCAAGTCATGGGTGTGCTTGTCAAACACACATAAGGTTACATCAATAAGCGCACAAGCTGATGCATATACTGGAGAGAAACCAACAAATAGAACTGAATGCATCAACAACTAATCAGCCTCATACATAAGAAATCATAATGCTGCAGACCTCCATTGGCAGGTAGGGCAGCCTCCTAATAACAGCTCTGCAATAAGAATTATTAAGCACGTGAGTCGTCATTTATCTGATTTGGCTACGTTTCCCTACTTTGTCAAAGGTGATGTCTTTTGCCAGTTTCTCTGAAATGTTGAGTATGCATGGGTCAGAGTTTTTGTAAATATGCACTAGTTCCCCCATCAAGTTTCTTTTATAAATCCTGACATTTGCATTGGAAGTAGTGTATGCACATTTCAAGCCTCTTTTTGTGTGTATGCAAGCTTTATAAATGAAGGTCCTGGTTCAGTCTAACCAAAGCAAAAATATTTAACTTTCAGACAAAACCAAAACTAACCTGTAGCAGCGGTCAGTGAGGGGTGTAATGACCAGACGTCCAGTGTTTCCCAGGTACTCATAGCCATAGGTCAGTGCCATTGTGACCATCCTAACCAGTGCTCTGTCCTCCTCCCAGTAATATCTTAATTGTGCCACCCAGTGGAAGTCCGAAATATTGCAGACCTGCAGTTCATCTAGCTGTACAACCACATCTCGAGCTGTAATAATGAGACAGACCAGACTTTAAACTCCAAAAACAGATGTTTCAGGTTTACTCTGTAATGCTCACAGTCTACCCAAGTGGACATTAAGAAGTAAAAGCAACAGAGAATAAGTTAATCAAGGCTGAGTGAAGATTAGCATCTTAGTGGCTAAGAAATTTAACTGTAATCCAAAAGCTGGCCAGTTAAATCCCATTACTTCTTTATGACACTGAGTAGGTCATTTAAGTTGACACTGTACTGTAGATAGATAGATAGATAGATAGATAGATAGATAGATAGATAGATAGATAGATAGATAGATAGATAGATAGATAGATAGATAGATAGATAGATAGATAGATAGATAGATAGATAGATAGATAGATACTTTATTAATCCCAAGGGGAAATTCACATACTCCAGCAGCAGCATACTGATAAAGAACAATATTAAATTAAAGAGTGATAACAATGTAGGTATACAGACAGACAGAAACATTTAAGCAGTTATATTATGCACTTTTATTAGTAAGCAAATTTCAATAAAATCAGTAACTATGTGGACTCATACCATGTACATCAATGGTAATTAGCGCACTGAGGGTTAGGCGCTCCATCTTGGTCAACTTGCCACGTACAAGCATGACAATATCATCCATCTGCTTGGTGATTTTCTCTAGGTAGCATTGTAAGCCACTTTCCAAAGCCATGGCCTGGAGAACAACCAAAATGACAGTGAAGCAAAGAGGAATGAAAGAGGTCTGACAGCACGTCCAAAAACTAAACAGGGGAAATATGAGAGTGACATAAAGGGTAAGGGCAATGAACAAGAGGTAAAAAGGAGGAATATGACAAAGTGGCAACAAATAACAAGATAAAATGCTAGAAAATAACAAAGGTAAATGACAGAAACAATCAACAATGAAGAAAAGAGGCATGCTCAGTATGCATACATCATGGAGAACAGATTGTATACTGTGCAATTTACACTCTTAAAAGAAAAATATTGATAAACACAATTAAAAATGAGTTGGTAACAAAAGACTTACTATACTGACATGTCAGAAATGTTTGAATTTTAGTTTGAAACTGAGATGAAATAACCAAGGGAGTGTGTCAAAGAACCCAATATTATTAAGTTGTCTTGATGTGAGTACAATGAATGTAGAGTGTCTGTTACATGACACTTACTAGAGTAGTAATACATCAAAAGTCATATTATTTCTTATGAAAAACTCTGAGAACCACTGAGAGATGTTTAAAGAAAAGGCAGAAAAGCTTGCCAATTGTCAGAATGTTCACAAGTTAAGCAATGATACATGCAGACATGCATACAGATGTATAGAGGCTGAAAAGGATCTGACATTGATGACTGCATACCTGTGACACTTCCATGGTCCAGTAGATAGCACTTGTGGCAAGTACAACTTGACCCGGCCATTGCAACACCCAGTTTTGGCGTAGGGTTTCTGGGTAAGCAGTAATGGACTTCATCATCACTAGCTGGAGTGACTCCTTCATTAGCTTCTCAACCTATTTGAAGCAGTTCAGGTTTAGCTAAAAACAGCATGTGATTTACGGCTGTGATGTTAGGGTACATGTTAGTAATAAGTCAAAAGCATTCAGGTAGTAGGTACACTTTTGTCATAGAAAGCAATGCTGAGATCAATAAGCCCAACCCCACAGTGTGCCCACAGGTAAGAGAACTAACTTTTGGAATCACAAGATTGGCACCACTCCAAGCCCTGCCAGAGCACTTCTACAGATGAGGATTTAGGGGACCAGACATTGCTGTCTAATTTGAACCTGTAGCTGGCTCCTTCAACACATACAGTATAGTTTGACATCCAAAAGGATAGGAAATAGGAGATAGGAAAAAAAGGAGTAAAAGCCATAAGTCCTCCTGATTATGTCATTTAGGACTTATACATTATATATGGTCTGTAGGTATGACAAATGTAAAGATTTAATTTAGCGTACAACCATATTGGGTTAAAAAAATCTCTGAAACAAGCTTGCCAGAATGGTCTGGCTTCATATCAGTGTAGTGGCTTCATCTCAAAAGATTCAGTCTGTTTTCAGTCTGATGAACAACAAACAAGTAAACAAGCGAACCTCCCACTGCTGGTACTAATTATCAGGCAGGAAATCAGTGATCTTAAGAAAATTTAATTATCACAAAACACTGAGGGTAATTAAAGGATTGCTAATTACTGGAGGAGTAGACAGCAGCTAGTACAGGAAACTGTGAGTAAATGGGCTGTCATTTACATTAATTATTTAAATAAAGCAAAAAAAAAAAAAAATATATATATATATATATATACTGTATATATATACATGCATGACATCTAAATATCAAGTTGTTTCATCACAAAAGGAACTATCCTCAATTTAGGATGCTAAAACAGGTTCAATATAATAATATATCAATATGATAAACAAGTCTTGAACTTTCATTTTGATGGATCAGATCTCTTGCCTAAAATAGTTTTTTTTTTAATACAATGTTCTTTATTCCCTGAGTAAAGAACTAAATAACATAGTTCCAACGTAGTGGTCAACTGTAACATTACAAGAAGTGCCTATCAATTCAGCCAATGAGAAAACTGGGCCATAGGGTCCTTAAGAAGGGCAGTGAAAGGACAGGATAGTACTAGATGGTAGACTTTGCAGTAATACGTTACATTTGGTTAGATGTCCATGAGCCACAAAGGCTGTGGTGATTAATTTAGTATGAAGAGGTTGATTATGGCTATGTTATTTAGACATATTAAAAGAAGTAGGCAAAGGATCTACAAGAGCTAATTAGAAAGTTTATCTTGTTTCAATAGTGCAGAATTAAAATTTAGGTTCCAACTCCAGAAGTAAGTTGTGACCACATATTTTCATGCTACACATATAAGCAGAAACATAGAGTGGAAATCAGCAATGATGGCTTCCAAGTGTTGTTTGGCATGGTGGCAGAGTAGGCTGGCTACATATACAATACTTCCTACTGAAGAAATATGTCCACCTCTCAACTCTGCTGTCCCCTGTCATCAGATAGGGTTAAGTGATTACAGCAGAGAGGAGGTGAAGTGTCTAAAACCACTGCAATAAAAAGATAGGTTTCTAAAGACTAGGAATTTATTATAATAGACCCTAAGCCCCATCCTATATTTTGGAGGAGGAATCAGTCAACTGTAAATTCAAAATGGAAAAGATGGAGAAACACATTTGTCATAAATACTGCACTTATTCTGAGATCAAAATTTCAGATGTGTCAACCCAGAAGAGACTAAAATTGGGGGACAGAGTATTAGCTGCTGCAGGGTCACCTCTAAATTATGTAAAGGAAAATCAATTACTGTAGACTGAAATACTGTTGAATTCTCTGAAGAATAAAGAATTTAGACCAGAATAACTTCCAAATAGTTACTCCTGTGTACATTCTACTTGAACTATATAAGAATTGTACATTGCAATCTAACATTGAATCAGGAAACAATGTGCATTTTTAAGAACATGCTACAGAAAGGACTGTACTTTACATGTACTTGGACCTTCTCCCACATGGTATCATCCTGTGGCAGTTACTTTAAGTAGCAAGCATTATGTATAAAATGAAGAACTGTTTTTATTTTTTTAACAAGTAGAACCATTTCATCAATGCATTCTGTAAAATTACTACATGCATACAGCATGCTATGTTCACGGCTCAGAACCCCTTTCAAAAATGTCTCTGCAACTCTCATTTTCAATGAATAGTGCCACACTGAATCTTCCAAAAATCCCATATTGATTATTAAATCATCATTTGTCTGGAAAAGCTCAAAGAAACATGTTATTTCCTGTCTTGAAATACAGATCCTTTATTTTTTGAGGGAGTGATACTCTTTATCATGTGATGTCTCTATAAATGTAAAAATTTGAGATTAACAAGACCAGATACTACAAAGATAAGTATAATGAAGATGAAAGTAGTCAGCTAGAAAGACCTATAAAAAACTATATGTGAGCAACATAGAGGAAAGGGAAAATTCTCTCATCAGGATATGGTCATGTCTTTTAATAAATACACAACTACGACAAGCTAGTTTGTTCTTACCAAAGGCACAATAGAGACTTGAAGTGACCCATTACTGCTGATCTCTTACAAGCACGCATGGGCCAGACCAATGGTTTATCAAAGAAGAACTTTAGATGAGATTTCTTGCTTTGAGAGGTTTTCTTAAAGAGGCTAATGCACCCCTAATTAGTATGGCTAAGTGCAGATAACAACCTAAAACCTTCAGCACATCACTTTTTCTTTATTGTAAGCATCCATTAACCGTTCAGGGCTGTAAGAAACCAGAGTCTGTTCCGACATCAATGGATCCAAGGTAGGGAAAGAGTGCTTGAAAATTGCCCGTTCATTTCAAGCACACTCACCCATACAGAAGACAGCACCAGTCACCAGTTTACCTAAAATGTGCTTATTTGAGAAGTGTAAGGAAAAATGGAGTCACTGAAGAAAAACCTATGCATGCAAGGAAGATTGTGCAGACGCAAATTAGATGAAATAGTTCTTGGCATGAGCTCTATGAAGAGACAGTAATAGAGGCACAAGCGTGTATCATTGCTCCTGTCTTTATCTTGTCTGTGAATTTTCAAACTAAAACTGCTTTTACATTCACCATTCCCCTTGCTATGTGACAGATAACAGTTGACAACTTACAAAGTAATTATTGACTGAGAAAAATATCTTAAAGAACAAAGAGAAACAAAACTATTACACAAGTTGGCCTTTTAGGGTATCATCAACTGATAAATAATTATAATTAATAAAGTATCTATCTATCTATCTATCTATCTATCTATCTATCTATCTATCTATCTATCTATCTATCTATCTATCTATCTATCTATCTATCTATCTATCTATCTATCTATTTGAAAGTTGGAGCATTTTCAATTTGTTAGCTACTTTAAAGAGTCGGTTACCACATTTTTGTTTATCCAATATTTTTCTAACAGTGAGTCACAATCAAAAAGAACAACAATGATAGAATGTAATTACCGTACATATGCTAGTAGACTACATCAAATGCATGCTATTTAACAGCACTTCACAGTTTCACGTGAAGTAGTTCAAAATGCAGCCCAAATTGGTTTGTGTTGACTCAAAAGCTTTAATAGACAATGGAGGCCAATTCAAGTGGTTTAAAAAGGGCATTGATTGATGTCTTATTGTTAGTGTTGGTTGTGTAGGGTCAGTGACCATGTGTAGATCATATTTCTTAAGTATGATATTTTTTAAAGAAGTACCCGATGTTGAATTGAAGTCTCAAGGTAAAACTGTTGGCAGCTTCAGAATATGACGTAGAGCAAATTATTATAAATCATTATTAAGTGCTGAATATGCAGCCATGAGGTTGTTTTTAGTATAAGGTAAATACTGAGATCAAACAGTATTTGTTCACTCTGTTTTTACAGAGTGACGCGTATATACAGTAACTAGCCAACCCGCGCATAATTATTTATTGATGTGTGAAGACTTCCTGAAAGACACAGTTGTCCAAATGGGGTGGGTTTGAGGATACAACTGTGAGTGAATGAAAAGATGGAACTCTGGAGAGAGCAACATACAATTGTCCGTGACTGAAAACTGGCTCTGTCTTGCGTCTTGCCTGCCATGGTCGGCCGCCTTAGTGAATTATATATATAGATAGAAGAGTATACCATAGAATGCACAGCGTAATAGTAAACTAAATGTAAAAACATTGAATAACACTGAGAAAACCTTGAACAACAGAGAAAACTTAACACTGCAAGAGTTCGTGCTATTGCGATACGAACCGCTCGGTAAAAACACTTTTTTAATGTGTTTTAAGCACAGGGAAAAAAATGAATATTTGAAAAATCCGTAATTTAATAAACCACCAAGAAAAGTAACATTGCAACAATGCACGCTACAAACCGATCGCTGTAAACAGAAGTGAAAACAAAATCAGGCCCGGTGCATTCTTTAACTGCCTTCTCTGCCTTATGCATCCAGCTCTCTCTCTCGCGCGCGCCTGTGTGTGTGTGTCTCTCTCGCGCGCCTGTGTGTGTGTATGTCTCTCACGCGCCTGTGTGTGTGTGTGTCTCTCTCTCGCACACCTGTGTGTGTCTCTCTCGCGCACCTGTATGTTTGTGTGTGTCTCTCTTGCGCGCCTGTGTGTGTGTGTCTCTCTCTGCCTGTCTCTCTCTCGCACGCCTGTGTGTGTGTCTCTCTCTGCCTGCCCATGGTCAGCTGCTTGGGCTGCCTTAGTGAATTATGGGCGTGGCTCTGTCTTGCGTCTTGCCTGCCATAGGTGTGACTGTGTCGTGCGTACCCCATGGTTGGCTGCTTAGTGAATTGTTGGTGGGCGGGGCTCGGTGAATTGGTGGGCGGGGCTCTGTCTTGCATCTTGCCTGCCCATGGTCAGCTGCTTTAGTGAATTATATATATAGATTCCTTTCCTCTTACATTAGTTTCGAGATACATGACATTTGCTTTTTTTTAACTTACCTCAAACAGCAGGAAAAGTGAGCTGGCAAAGCAGAGTTGTGGCTTGTACATGCCTCTAGCTACATTTGACTAACTTGTATTCGAGATCCGTTTTGCCATTAGGAGTGGCTGTCGGATAAGTAAAAGAGGAAAATATGCAAAATGTGCAAGTTGGAGTGAGAACTCTCAAGGTAAACTTGAAACAGTAAACTTATCCATAATTAAAGTTGCATAGAATTTTTCTGTGTTAAGATAGAGAAGTCTACAAATTCGCCAATGCTATTAAATGGGAGGTTTTGAAATTTCAAAACGTTGTACAGCACGCTCTATTCCAGTTGTCTCAGCGAAAATTAAATGTTTCTGACAAATTTTCTTGAAGAATAGGTGTACCAAATTTCAACAAAATTCGTCCACCAAGAGCTGAGTCGTTTCTTGCGGACAGACAAACAGACATGTCAAAGGCAGTAGATGCTTTTCGCATTATATGCAAAATTGCCTAAAAAAAGGTCTCTGTATAAGTGTGCTTTTTATTTATCTCATAATTAACAGTTTATGATTGATCGCCCATACTTGAACACTGTAAAAGCATAAATATATCCCCAGAATGTCACTTAAAAAGAAAGATACTTGTGTCTTTTGTGTGGCCCCCCACTTCCACCATGTCAATTCACAAGGCTCTATGAAGATCTTAAGAAGACAAACTGAGAAATGTTAGGTTGTTATTGTCTTTTTTTTGTTATAACAATATTTTCAGGAGCAGGCACACAGTTTTCTCAATGACACACTATTTCTTATCCACAACTAAAGTGTTATGGGATATTGCTTGGGTCCAATAACTTACACCAACTGTTTACTCAGCAGCTATCTAGAGTACAAGTGGTCTAGAAGAAAAATTGAACAAAGAGTGAAACACAGAGGCAGAAGGCAGTAAAAGAGCTTTATTGAGGAAAAAGAAGAAAACAGCAGGAGGAAGAAATTAATTCACAGGCAATGTGGCCTAGTGGTTAAGAAACTGGACAGTAAAGCACATGACTGCCAGTTAAATTCATACCAAAAACTCTAGGTAGGATTCTGAGTGAATCACTTTACCTGGTAATCCCCTACTTATTGTTAGATAGAAACAGTCATACTTTGCAGTTGCAACTTCATGAGGTATTTGGATGTAAATGTTTCAGTGAATAAATAAAATGGCACAGTGGTAGCACTGTTGCCCTGCAGTTACAAAACCTAGGTGCATGTCTGGGATCCTCCCTGCATGGAGTTTGCATGTTCTCCCTTTGTCTGCGTGGGTTTCCTCCCACAGTCAAAAGACATGCAGGTTAGGTGGACTGGCATTGCTAGATTTGCCCTATTTTGTGTGTGGTGTGTGCATGTATGTAAGTGTGTTCATTCTTCAATGGAATAGCACTTTGTCCAGAGATTGACCCTGCTTTGCACCATATGCTTGCTGGGATAGGATCCAGCTCCCCGCATCCCTGCTCAGGATTAAGATGGTTTAGAAAATGGTACGATATGGTATACAAAAAGATACAAATGTCCATACACATAAAAGCTCAAATTACATACGGCTTCCCAGATACATTATACACCACTTACTGGTAGATGTATGAGCACATACACAGAGATGATCTCTAAGTTCGTAAATGAGAGTACACGATTCACACTCATGCAAGTACCGGTATACGCAATCTTACAAATGGAAATTTTCATGCATGTAGATGAGCACACACAAGATCATATGTAAAAAGACATTTCCACTCGAAAATTCACATGAATATACAGATTTTGTTCTCAGTTATTATGCATTTTATGACACAATATAAAAGTTGAATCATATTTAAGAATGTGTCTCACCTCAAAGGATGCACAGTGAGGAGGAAAAACATTTTTGGGCTGCTGGCTGACTTGGGCAAATCTAGCAAATGCCTGTTAAATGATGATGATGATGATGCAACAGTAATTATCATCAGTACCCTATGCATATACAGGAAAAAGTATATGTAGTACGTACAGTACAAAGATAAACATACCAATAACCTTACATGAAGACATGCTCACTGTTACACTAGATGTGTGATCTATTTATTTCATTTTTTTTTCTTTTTAGTTTCTCTTTCTCTAGTAGTTTGCCTTTTAGATGAAATTAAGTTATTGGCACATATTCTCATCATTCTTACTCTGCCTTATTCCATTTGACATTTGTTGCCATTGATTAAGTAACTCACCTGGTGAATATACAAATGTTAGCAGCTCTTCTCCCAAGGCACTTCCTGCTATTGCAAGTCTCCTACTTTTTCATAGTAAGCATGAAAAATAAGCATTTTCTAAACCAGCACGCTTGGCACTGAAGTATTTAAATCCATACACTAGACCCGCATCTCCCAGCATGATCATTGACACTCTGATGATCTTTCACTGCCTGTTTAACAGCTTCCATCCCTACATGAACCTATGTAGTCATCACGTAGGAATAAAAAGCCATAAGACAAGCTAGAAAAGTGAGCTCATCTCCTACAACCTTTTCTCCATTTTTCCTAGGACAGATAAATTGTAGTATGCGTGTATGCTTGTCTCTGTCAATGTGAATATGCACGTTAGCCTTTTTACGTGAGTGTCTGCATATGGTGGTACATGAGAGTGGGTTAGTGTATATCAAAGAAGGTCAGAATGTACTAGAATCGTATGAGGGTGTGTGTATGAAATTGTTTGAATGCATAGATGAATGAGTTGCACACTAATCCTCCAATGTCATACCAAAGGTAGAAATGTAATAGATAGAGAAAGGGAGGAAGAACTTTGAATTTGAAAAAGAGAGACAGTAATGTAGTTGCTCCACAAACCACAATATAAGAATCTGAGGTTTCCAATTGGGGAAGAATTTGCAACTTCACTTGGTATAGAAAGATGTCTTTCTCAAAGTTATACTGATCCTGGAGAGTTAACCACAATACATCTTGTATGATGGAGTTCAGAGGTGCTAACCTGTAGAAGCCAGCGCTCCACAAGACCATTAGCTTGTGCAGGGACAATCCTGCGCACTAGTTCAACGCGCTCCCCTTCTGCAGATTCAATATGAGTGACTTCACTGCCCCCACTAAATGTTAGCCGGGCAATTCCTTCAAAGCACTTTTTTAGGTGGGGCTGGACGCGTAGGGGATCTCGTGTCTCTGACAGGATCTCCAGCAGCTCATCATTGGATAGGAAGAAGAACCTGGACAAATATATCAAAATATGCCTTTACTTACAGTGCAAACCAGCAGTGTTTCAAACTACAGTTCTTCACCAAGATCTGATGGATCAAGCACATTTTGAGGCAATAATGTCAAATCACAGACAATTGATTTACCAAAGTGCTCAATCTCATTTAGAGGGCTCAGCAGCAAAGTCAGCCATGTACAGCACAGTGTAGCCAAATCAATTCATTAAGCAGGCAGTAGAGACCAAGGAAGTGAGTTTCTTTGCAGAACTTGTCAGATTTTCACTCAGTCTAGCAGGTTCTTTCTTGCTTTGTTTTTAAGCAGTGGAATGATAATGTAGCTATTGTTGAAATTAAGGAGCAGGTTCAAAACTGAGCAGTGAAAATAAGCATCTACTTTGTTGAGCAGGGTTGTCAAAACCTGATTTAAATCTAAGCAAGGAGTAAATGAAGCAGTTTAAAAATTAACTTTCCAATTTCAAATAATTAATATGGACACATTTAAATTTGACATCATAAAAACCTGCTCTGGCATTGTTACCAACAGTAAAACATTCTACTATGCTCACCACCTAGCTGCTTACTCCATAGGCCTAATATTTGCTTACGTACCTCGGAAAAGAGAGGCGCTTCATCTCTAAGTAGTCATTAAGGCCTCTCTGAATGTTATCTAGCATCGCCTCAGCTTCTTTCAGCCTTTCAAGAATTGGAAACTGGGAAATAACCTGCATTGCCACAGCAACTTCCTCTGAATCCTTCATGATCTGCCTCCTGCAAAGGAAACACAAAAGCGAAAGATGAGCTTCATTACATGCTAAATGTCACTAGAAGAGCTTCTCAGCAGAAGATGCACAGATGTCTAGCTAACTACCTGGTTAAACTTTCAAAAACACATGAATACATTCTGGTTTAACTCCACTAAAACTAAAGCCTTCTGAAGTTAGAGCCTTACTTTCAATGAATCATGGAGTAAAGGTCAGACTCCATCATAAAGCAGATGGACAAGGTTGGTCTTAGTCAAAAGTAAAAAGAGAATGATCAGTCATGCAGGACAGCTCATTAGGGAAAAATCTGCGGAAAGATTGGATCAGCTGCAGAATCATCCACAAGTACGGTACTTATCCTGAAAAATAGCAAAGTGCAACTAATATAAACATTGCTTATGAAGCAGATCTGGACTCACTTTCAGTTAAACTAAACAGAAGTGGTAAGCCTGTGGGACCAGTAAATCAAATCTGTTTATATTGGCCCAAATATAGTATATTTAGATTAAGGTAACAATTCTCCACAAGGATCTCTGGATCCTGAAACTTTAATAAATAGGATTGTATCTGTTTCATATTTCAACATTTTGAAGTTTACCAACTGGGAAAATAATCCTGTCTGAAGTCTGATCTTGGTAGGTTTTAATACTATACCATGTTCGTTCTGAGAGGCAGATGCTTTCCTCAGTGTTCGCTAGCTTTAACCCCAGGAAATGTATTCTGAGCAATTTCAGTAATATATAGTTTACATTTGTGGATATTAGATCCTATCATTAGAACAATTTTGAGAAGAGGCTATTCAGCTCAAAAAGCTTGTTAATCCTATTTACTTCATTTCACAAACATTTCATTACATCAAGGTTTTGAAGGTCCCCAAAATATCACAGCCTACCACACTACTTGGTAAAAAAACTCCCATGCCTCTGTATGAAGAAAAACTTTCAAACATTTGTGAGAAATCTACTGTTAACAAGTTTCCATCTGTGTTCTCATTGAAAAATGTATTTTCAAGTAACAGATGAGATCCATCATAATACAATTCCCTTCATAATTAAAACAGTTCAATCACATCAATTCTTAATTTCCTTTAAGTTAAACTAAAAAGTTAATCTCTCTCATTCCTAGCCTTGAAGTCCAGAAATCAGTTTAATCACTTTTCTCTTGACTTTCTCTAGTGCTGGTTTGTCTTTTTTCTTGCAACACAGTACTCCAGATGAAGCTTCATTAATGCATTATATATTTTAAATATAACCTGTCTTGATTTGAATTCAAGCATCATGCTATATAACCTACCAGCACTGTCTAGATGTAGAAAGTAAAAAAACAACTGTGACTCCTCAGTCTTTCTCATAAGGTATACTTTCAAATTTCAAACCTAATATTGTATATTCAAATCTAACACTTTTACTTCCCAAATTTAATAAATATATTTACTTGTAATAAATTTTAGAGGTGAGGTTTTTGAGGTTATCCATTGGGTCTCCTCATTCCTGCCTATCACCTCAGAATTATTAGAGTTATTGTTTAGTTCTTTGAGGTCCTCAAAAAAGATAGGACACCTCAAACTCTGGGGTTGTTGCTCCTATCTCTTCTTCTCCTCCCACACCAATTTCGGGGTGCATGCTATCTCTCTTAAAGACACGTGGGCTAGATCCACCAATTCTCAAGCGCAGCACAAGGTAACTACCTCCTCTTCTTCTCAAGTTCAGTAACTATGAGTTCAATATTTTGCATTAGCTTGCATTTCATATATATTGAGGCAACCTGGAAGTAGGCCTCATTAAATCAAAAACAAATAAAAAATTGGACTATAAATTTCTTACCTTGTTTTGCATTATAATTTTAAATGTGATGCAGTAGGCAGTTAATAGCTACTGAACCTCATTAAGTGTCTGTATTTGCTGTTAAAGATGTATTCACATGCCTTCTTCTTGCTGCTTTGCACTTCCTTTAAGCTGCCTACTGAATGTGTCTTTATGTGTACTGTACTGTGGTTGAGATTCTACTATTTCTTTATTTTTTTATGAATAAATTCATTTTGAGGACTTTCCTTGCCCCTTCTGGGATTTGTAGCATATAGAATTCATTTTATCATTGGTTTTGGGCCTTGTTATCATTTAGACTATTTTCTAACTGTTTTTCATGACCACACTTTGCACTTCAACAATCACACATGATTGACTACTTCAGTATTCTTTGGTGGATGAAACTCTGTTAAAAGGAATTCTAGCGTTGGTTACTTTCAAAGACATTGTTGTTAGATTTCACTTCAGTTTTGACCATTGTTTTGTTCTTGGCTTCTCTTTTGTTCTCTTCTCTATTCTTCACATCTCTTTTGCCCTTCCAATCTAAGTTCTTTTAGTATTTGTGCTTATCCCAGTTTAGAACATTATTGCTTCTGACAATTCTCTTATCCAATCCTTTAGGTATTCATCTCCCAGTCATTCCTATTTTAAGCACCTAAAATCATTGGGAGTTTGACCACAACAACTGCCTTAACAATACCAATAGATATACTCCTCCCTTTCTTTTGAATCTGCTCTTTATAAACATTTTTTATTCTAGAGTGAGGACTCAAGGGCTTGCGCATGGTATAACTGGCCTATCTAAGAGATCTCTTCCATCCTTTAACTATTTCCTCTTTGATAACTTATTTATTAATTTAGCTTTAACCATTAATTTCTAACAGTGGCAGGCTTCAGCAGTCTGCATATTTATCTAGATATTTCTGACCCTGTCATATCTAAATATTAAACAGGCATTTCTCTAAAACATCCAATCTTGTTAAGCTTCATTAGTCTAATCAAGTATAGTTCTAGAGGTCTGATACTTTCAGTAGCCGGTATGTTTCTCAGAAGTGTCATATTCCAACAAGTTTTGTCTGTTCACATTTACATTTTATTTTTCTATCCTCTGTGAGGTGGCACTTAATACATGTTAGTTTCCTTCATGCTGACAAGAGGAAGTTGACCAAGTTGAATTTCACAATCAAATGTGGTTTATCAAGTGAGGATAGACATTTTACTGCAGCTTTAACTTTTCATTGCTTTTACATCTCAGTGTACCATTTATGAGTCTGATCTCACATTTACCATTTACCATTTATGAGTCTGATCATTTATGTATTAGCATCATGCAGCTTTAATTTGTATCTTCTTATCCTAATATGTCTGAATAACACCTAGAGATTCAATTTGTACAATCTGTGTTTGCCAGACTGTACTATCCTCAAGCTTTACACCCTGATCTTGTTGGCCAGACACTGTCACAAAGAGTCAGATCCTGAGAGTTTCAAACTTTCTTCTATTTTAACAGTTGAAAATTAAATTCAAGGAAGTTACACTATTACGCAGTTTTACTACATTGTGCTAAAGGCCTCTGGTTTTGCTATATCTCAGTATTTGGAAGTGCTGCTATCTTGAAGTTTTTCTAGTTTAACTATCCTGCCTTGTGTATGCTATGCCTTGTGCAATTATATTCAGTTAGTTAACAGCGTTCCATTGCTCTTTTTCTGGAAGTTTGATCCAATCATTTTTAGTATCCTCATGTTTTAATTTTTTTCACTTATACCGACACCCACATTATTATAACCCAGGTTTCATGATCTAATCAGTGGAAAACCAACTGTCTATACTCCTTGGACTTTGTACTACATAGCATCTTTAAAGAGAGAACTTGATACTAAAGTTCAAGTACATGCACCTTAAAATTTGTGATTCTTACCAAATGAAATCTACAGCCTCAAACAGCTTTCCTTCAATTGGTATTTGGTTACGTATATCTTCCGAGCTAAATATCGGTTCCAGGTAAAGCCAGCCCATTTGAACACGAAGCCATACATCCAGGACATCCTGCATAAGTTTCTGCCAACAAACAAAGCAACAAATCAGAGATGCAGAATGTGGCAGTTCTCCAACACCTGTGCTTATCTTCCCATGCATTATGTAAGCTCTCACATACAGTACAACTGTTTAGCTAATCCTTGTCTAAATTTAACTTTTCTGGATGTGTTTCACCGGGAGACACAGCAATTACAGTGCTCTCATTTTGGCTTGATTAAAGCAAGCATCTAAAGCTTTTGTCTTGGAATTACAAAGCTGCAGATTGACTCAGACAGCACTGTCCCGATCTAACTATGCAAATATAGTATGTGGTAATATATGAAAAATTAATTTGGATAACATGAATCAGAAAAGTTCTTTTAAATTAAAAAAAAATCAGTCATTACAGATAAAGTGGTTGACTGGATAGCCTTTGTTCAGCGACCTCTGAAAGTGTATGTCATGCTCTTGCTTCTTGGACCTGTTAATAGGTTTACTCATGAATGGAATATGCAGTTAAGTCACTATTCTGTCAGTAAGTGCTCATTTGGCATGTCAGGTGCATAAGTAAGATATGAGATGAAGTGCCAATCCACCTAACCTGCTTGGCTTTGGACTGAGGAAGAAACCAGAGCTCTTAGAGGAAACCCACACAGACACAAGGAGAACATGCACACTCCTCATAGGGAGCACCTGGTACATGAACCTTGGTCTCCTTCCTGCAAAGCAGCAGGACTACCATTGCACAATTCACATACTGAAACTCAATTATTCATTTAGGTCTGCTTAAAATTATACTAAATTAATATTTTGTTTAACAAACATAAATTATGATTTACAATTACATAACAATCATTCAATACCTCATTCTTTCTATTATTAAATACAGCACACCCCTTTACAGTATTTGTTATAGCGCACATTCTTTGGCTAATGACCACCTTTTGATGGAAATTATAAAATACATGTAATGGCTGTGGTGCATCGAGGAGTGGTTTGCAATCCAAACCTGTGTTCTAGCCATAAAGTATCGATACATTTTTGTAAAACATAAGAATGATATGTCTGCCGTCTAAATGGAAATACCAGCCTGGCTTCCCAGGAGAGAATCTGCTCCTCAAAAGGTGCGATGAATGCAGACCCCTTCATGGTGGTGGTCTTCACAATGTGATCATCAAGCAGAAGCTGTGGGAAAAAAGAGATTTGGGAGACAATGAAGAAGACAACAGCCATGAAACTGAACTATAAGAATGATTGCCGATTGATTTCTCATCACATACACCAAGATAGCCTTTGCCGGTCATTTAAGGATTACATCTCAATATGATGTCCTGCATGAAAAGCAGTACATAAAATACACTTGTTGATTTTATTTATTTTTAGGGGAATACAGTTCATATTTCCTCAGTCCTTCTTCATTTAATCATTGTCACATGGACATCAACAAGATACAAACACTGTCTGCCCTGGTTTATCTTAATACTATACCAACTGCAGAGTTTTCTGCATAAGAACTAAGAACTTGAAGGAGATGTTTGGGAGGCATTGAGGTAACTTGCACCTCTGTTGCAGCGAAAACAAATCCAGCAGCTGGTCAGTAATCACTGTAGCTACAGTATGTTCAAGTTCCAGGTGGCCAATATGTGGCTTGAATGCATGAAGTTGAGTATGAATAGCTATCTTAGAGGACAGGAGTTTACCCCCATGTAAAGGTGCTCTACAGCAGCATCGATACCCAGTGTAGTCTCGGTAGTTCCATTGTAATGTGATTCTCTTTGTAAACACATCACATAGGACTTGCACGCTCTAACGTGTAAACAGTCAGTCAGTCAGTCAGTCATTTCCCAACCTGCTATATCCTAACACAGGGTCACGGGGGTCTGCTGGAGCCAATCCCAGCCAACACAGGGCGCAAGGCAGGAACAAATCCCCAGACAGGGCGCCAGCCCACTGCAGAATGTGTAAACAGCTTCACTATAATGATTTCTTCCTTATTAAAGAAGCAATTAAGACAGATAGTGGAATTTTAGAAGCTTCAAAGTGGAGCATACTTTTCTTAATACATGTGCTATATAGGAGGAGAAGAAGAGGGTACACTTAGTATGAACAGCTACACATTTGCAAAGGATTTTAATGGAGACACTTAGTGGGGTGTGAACACCAGCACATCAGATGAGAGGTAAGATCTCTGGAAGGAAAGGCACTCTAAACCAGGCTGTATATGTGCTCACCTGAATGTCGTCGACAGCTGCCAACACGCTGACACCTCTGTCCTGGTAAGTCACAAAGTTAAAGTGTACGTGTTCCCAGTCCTGCTCCATCTGAAGCAGTGCTTGCTCCAGAGCATACTCCTTAGAGGCCTGCACACTCACTAGGGCCAATTCCTCCAGGTGTTTCTCAAGGCCAAGGGGCAGAATGTCTTTTAGTGATGTGCTCTTTTCAGGCAAAATATCAGTGCCTACCTGTAATAAGCCAAAAGGATAAGTGGGTTAAGTGGTAATAATGAATGAACACCTAGCACCTACAGGGAGAGTGAGTATGGCAGAAATACACTGAGGCAATTCTTTCTTAGCAGGCAATTTATCCTTGGAAATAACTGCTCAGTGAGGATTAATAAAAAAACTTGAATGGTACTGACTACTTGGCACAAGCCAAGTATGGCAACTACTGTTTCCAGAGCTGCATTCCTGATGCCTCTTGTTTTTCAGAGATATTTTCACAAGTAAACAACTATTATAATGAACCGGAGAGCTTGAACACAGCCTCATTTTTTTAAAAAAGATTGTTATATGTTAGGTGCGCTGACTTTGTTAGCACTAATATCATAAATTTTCAACTACAATATTGATACATGTGCAATAATTAACCATGTCAGTCAACATGGGAATCACATAATTGCCTATGTTTGTTAAAAGTCTAGCTGTCCATATACAGATCACAAAGAAGCTCCAAACATAATCCTGAGGACAGAACCCTTCCTCTCTAAGCTGAGCTAAAAATCACTTTTCCAAAACGAAACAGATTTACAGTATACAAACAGTAGACCTAAGGGGTGTGATGATGCATTATTTAGAAAAGGTGGATATTTCTAAAAAATATTTTAAGAGGTAATAGCACTCTTCAATTACTGAGACTAGGATCAAGTGATGTGATTCTCACAATGAAACCTGATGAATGGAGGGAATGGTCAATGGCAGAGTTCCCCTGATATAAACAGGGTTGCGGCACGCCAATCTATGCCTACCCACCAGCTGGTGTACACTTATTCCAACTGGTAATGCCAGTACTAGCTTTCTTCCCCCCTTACACTCACATCAGAAGACTATGACAATAAATCTGGTTTCCTCCACATGAAAGCAAAAGCTCCCTCCAGGCCAGAGGTAAACAATACAGGCAAGTGGCAAATTTGAAATTCAATGTGAGGAATCTAGAAATCGATCAATCACGTGGAAAGTGGTTTTGATTGAATAGCAGCATATTTTTGCCTGGGCCATGCAGCAATCCGTCTCCCTTACACTATTCATTAAAAGCTCATCATATTGAAATTAGTTCCAGCAGATAGTCCCTAGCATACTAATGAAGTGTATGAAATTAAACTCTGTCAAAGGAGGCACTACAAGGGCATTTGAGACAGTAAAGCTTCCTGAAAACTCATTTATTCATTGTTTATGTTGAGACAAAAGCAGCCAAACCTGGCAGCTGACTGTATGTACGCTGGGGAGCTCCTGCAAAACCAACCTCTTATAACTGAGAATAAGCTACTGGTCTCTAATACCCATTTCTCAAAAAAAAAAGAAATAAATAAATAAAAGAGTGCAGCTGCAAATCAAACAAGACATGTCAACCTCCCACACCAGGAAAATGAAAAAGAAATTAAAATGACAGTGAAAAAAACATGGGTATTATGATGAAAACATAGCAAAATAAGCAGCTGCAATGAAAATATCACCAACCTAGTTATTTTAAGTGCAAAACAGGGTGTCACTATCCCAACTCTCAAGAAAATATAAGATTACAAGCACCTTGCGACTTAAGTGACATTAAATTGAGGATAGCTGACACTCCAATGAAAATACAAGGCAAGGTCAACTAATTTAGCCATATTATATAGTGTATATATGGAGCTGGGACAGTATATAATTCAGGGGACTAATACCAGCATAAATATTGTAAGGAGGGCTGTTTCACCAAGTCCAAACATAACTGAAACTTATCCATCGTATGTGTACCTTGACAACAGTATGGTACATAGCATTGCATTCAAAAGAGAAAGAAGGATATAGGATGCACTTCTACCAAAAAAAAGACATTTAGGCCAGCACACATGATCACAAAGTAGTATAGGGAAAGAAGCAGTTTGGAGCACAGAATAGATATTTACCTTTTGGCTCATTAGCTTCCAGTGTCGATGTTTGATTCCAGGACAACACAAGGCGTTGATGAGCGGCATGTTAATCCGGAACTTTTCCAGCTTTGTTTTGATAGCAGTTGCGACCTTTAGAGGTCCGTGCAGCTCTGGATGGTATAATTCTTTAGTCAGCTTATAGCAGCTCTTCCACAAACTTTGTACCTGAAGAAGGAAATCGTAAACTATAATTGTTTACAGAATAAGTGATCCATATCAAAAGCCGGGAATTAATCCATAATGTTGTCTTTCATTTTCTAACATTATACAAAGTTACTGTCTGTTTTACCTGCATTTTTTTATCACTCTTTAATTTAATTTTGTTTCCTTACCAGTATGTTGCTGCTGCCGGAGTATGTGAATTTCCCCTTGGGATTAATAAAGTATCTATCTATCTATCTATCTATCTATCTATCTATCTATCTATCTATCTATCTATCTATCTATCTATCTATCTATCTATCTATCTATCTATCTATCTATCTATCTTCGTGGGCTAATTTTTTCTTCTCATAATTGTCTCTCATGCTTTACTACCGGAGCTCTGCTCTTGGAAGTGCTTTAGGTCCTTTACTCATGAGAGCAAAGGGAAGACAAGCAGTACATTTTTACTTCATGGTGAGCAGCATATAATAATAATAATAATTCATTACATTTATATAGCATATGCCCTCATAAAGGAACTCCTGGCATGACTGATTGTGCAGAGGGAAAGCCACACTCATATGGGAAACATGGAAACATTTTAGAAAGTGAGTTACTCTCCTTCCAAAAAGAGGAGCGAATCTTTGTGATTTTCTGCAGAGATTAGTATGTGCTTGATTTTCTTTTAGAGTTCTGCAAGTTCCTCAGATTGCCAGTGGTATTATAGATATCATTATCATTCTCTATACAGTTTTGTGTTGCTCTTTTATTTTTGCAGGGCCCTCACTATCCTCTGACCTTTGTGCATTTCTTTACATCGTAGTCTGTGAAGAATTCCTTTTCCCTAAAGTCTTCTATATAGTTTATTTATCGGTATATTCTATTTGAGACTGTCTGCCAAATTTCTGAAACAGTATAAACAGTAAAGAGATGTCAGAACAAATGAAAATACAGGTAAAATTCCATTACAACGAATATTTTTACAATGAAATTTTCATTACTACAAAGTATTTTTATGGTCCTGACAGTTTCCCCATATGACACAAGTCTATAGAAATCTTGTTACTACAAAGTACATTCAGCAGATGCTTTCATTACAACGAAGTGACCTTGAAATGCTTGAATGAATCATCCACAGAGCAGTTAGTTCTGTGGTTGCAGCTCAGTTGTGCACAACGATCCCCAAACAGAAACATTGTAATTTTTTTTTCTTTATTTGGACTTTGCTCATACTGTTTTTTTGCTGTTTTTGTTTTCAGTGGTTTTCAGTGATACCTTTTGCTTTTTACTCGTCAACATTTGAAAAACATCCACTGGAGTTTAACTCATTGTCACCCTCCTATAGAAACAGCAGACACGAAAAAATGTAACAGTTCATATTAGAAAAAAAAATGTACATTTTTGCAGCTCTTGATTGTGGCAAAAAGAAAAAAGACGTTGCCAGTGAATTTGGAATTTCACCATCGACACTGTCAACTTTCTTGAAAGGCCGAGCAAAAAAAAAAGAAGAAAAATCTCGGGTTGCAAATGTATGCGAACTGCTGCATTTGAAGATGCAGAAAAAGCCGTTTTTATGTGGTTCAGTGATGCTCGTTCAAGAAACATTCCTATGAATGCAGTACTCATTCAAGGTGAATATGAGGTTTCTAAACTCTCTTCGGACCTCCCCTAACTGGATGACATGCCGAAGAGCGTCCTGAAGTGCGATCACCGTGTCTGTGGAAGACTGTTTATCTGTTTCCGAGGCAACAGCAGACTCACAGCTCTGCTGCGTTTCTCCGCCAAAGCAAACTCGATGTGTGATGCAAGGAACATTGTAAATGCAGGGCACAGTATAACTTGGCCACTAACCTGGCCACGACCCTGCCTGACTGCTGTGTCTGAGTATAGGAGAGTGGCAGATCACACTACAATAAAAAACCCTGCTGTTCCTGTTTCAAGCTGAATAAAGGTGGTTTTGCTAAAGTACTGAGACTTAGCCTCATGTTTTAGGGTGCGAGACAGGGACTTATAGCATGATCCTTATCTTTTACGATTCGCTTCTGTGGCGCCTCACTGCAGTGCTGTGAGCCTGCTGTTTCCCTGCCACGGCAACTGACAAAAAATCTTCTACAGACGCAGCAATCGCATTTCGGGACGCACTTCAGCGTGTCGTTCCAGTTGGGTGGGGGGTGGGGAGCTCCCAAAAGAGTTCAGAAACCTCATAATATGAAGAAGAAGAAAAGGATGTTTCAGCTTCTGATTGATAACTGTGCTGCCCACAACATGGTTCCGCATTTAGATAATGTTCGCGTTGAATTCCTCCCACCCAATTGCAGAGCAGTGCTTCAGCCATTGGTTTTGGGCATCATTCGCACTCTGAAAGTGTATTATCACAAGGAAATGCTGAGAAAAATTCTCATCAGCATAACTTGTAGACAGGAGGAGATTAAAATTAACGCGAAAGGAGCTATTGAAATGACTGCAAACGCCTGGACGCAAGTTAAAGAAAGCATTATAGTGACAAACACAGAATCTCAATACAACAAAATTTTCATTACGACAAAATATTTTTTAGGTCCCTGGCAGTTCGTTGTAACACAATTTTACCTGTATGTCTTAAGGGAAAACTGTTAATTCACGTCCATTCAGATCTGGGAGCTGATTATCAATGGGCTACTTTAACACTGGGAAAGGAATATGACAATAAATCATAACCAGCTTTAAAACCAGACACATCCTTTCAATAAAACACAAAAATCATTCTTATATTATATAGAAGGGTAAAACAAATTAAAACATTAGCAGAAACAAATTAGAGCAATCGAGACAAGAACAGGCTATTCAGTCCAACAAAGATCACCAGTCCTATCCACTTAAGTCTTCCAAAATAACATCAAGTTGAGTTTTGACAGCAAAATGTTTTACTGTCTACCACACTATTTGGTAACTTATTCCATGTGTCTATGGTTCTCTTTGTAAAGAAACATTTCCTCATGTCTGTGGGAAATTTACCCTTAACAAGTGTCCCCATGTACTTGATGAACACATTTTAAAGTAACAGTCTAGATCCACTATGCCAATTCCTTTTATAATTTTAAACACTTCAATCATGTTTCCTCTTAATCTTATTTTGCTTAAAACTGTAAAGGCTCAGCTCTTTTAGTCTTTCTTCATAATTCAACCCCTATAGTCCCAGAATCAGCCTAGTCACTCTTCTCTCGACTTTTCTAGTGCTGCTATATCCTTTATTGTAGTCTGGAGACCAAATCTGCACATATTACTCCAGATAAGGCTTGAGCTGTCCATTATTAATAATATGCTCCGTTAAATGTACATGTGAAGTTACAGGCAAGAACTGACTTTTGATTCTTTGCAGCACTGGACAATATTATCAGTACAATTTGGAAAGTTTAATAAATACATTTAGGAAAGCTGATAGGCACATCCTTGGAGCTCTTCATTTTACTTTAAAAGTAACATGTTAGGGCCACAATTGTTTATACAGAATAGTGGTGTTTTGCTTCTTCACTTCACTTTCTATTCAATTATCCTAGTGAGGGCTGAGGTGGCAGCATGCCAAGCTGGCATAACCAAGCTGCTCTACTCCTATCAGCAGTCTTCAGCTCCACCTATTGTAAATTCAAGCCAAAAGAGAGATTTAGTCTAGTCAGCATGTATGTGATCTGCCATTGATCATCATCTGGTGGACCATGCCTATACACCTCTTGGGTTACTAGTATCACTGCATACACAAACCACCTCAAAAGGCTTTTCTCTATTCAAAGACATAGTGCTTCCACTTTGAGTTTCTTGAATATTATTCTTTATGGTGTTTGTAATATTTCTGGTGCAGCTCTGAAACACTGTGGATAGCATTGCTGACTCATTTCACGAGGAAATAATGTGGGCATACTCCATGATGGACTGGCATCCCGTCCATAGTTACATACTATCTTGGAAGGATGAATACTTATGAAGCACTTAACAGAGTTGCAGACTCTTGAGATCTTTGCCTATTTAAGTTCTCTACAGAGAACCCTATGCATCTGATTTCCCTGCAGCACATCTTTAATTTTTAAGTTTCTTAGTACATTAGTAATCCTTACATGCAGCGATGTATATTTACAAGTTTCTTGATGCAGCTCTTTTATTACACAGGTCCCATACAGTGATCTCTATACCATTATATTCCCTGCAGTGTTAATTTTGAGAATCTTGTCAAGAATTCTGTGTCAAATATCTCTACAATCTCTACAATGAGGGTGGAGTGGTGGCTCTGGGGGTAAAGATCTGCGCTGGTATCCCGAAGGTTGCTGGTTTGAATCCCCGTCACTACCAAAAGAGATGCTACTCTGCTGTGCCCTTGAGCAAGGCCCTTAACCATCAAATGCTCCAGGGGTGCTGTACAATGGCTGACCCTGCGCTCTGACCCCAAGGGGTATGTGAAAAACCAAGAAATTTCCTTTGGGATTAATAAAGTATAATAAAAAAATGTTGACAAAATCAAAAACTCACCTTCAAATGCCCTATGGATTTTTAGGAATTTTTTCTTTATCTTGTTAAATATCTGTTCCCTGTAAGGACTTTGAACCCTAAATCTTTGGGGTATGTTGTATATGTCCTTGTCTGAAGAACCTTCATTTCACTTATTCTCACCTGCTCATTGACCTCTTCAGCTTTGATTTGCAGCAGGGGTCCATTCAGCCACTCTTCATATTTTTGGTTGAAGCTGAGAGCTGCTAACCATAGCTGGTCATAGGGTTCCTTGGCTTTGAGCAGTTCCTGAATCTCAGGGTAACAGCCAACTTGACCAGTGTCCAGCAGAACCTCTTCCTGATTTATTTGCTTTTTCTACAGAGCAGGATATATTAAAACAGAGACAAAACAGTTCCAACCACATTTAATTAAAAAAAGAACACTTCACGCACTACTATACATCTGACTCCTTGGTCAGTTTACTCAAAATTTACTTCATGTGACCCATTAAAGCTGACTGAAAAAAAGTTGATAGTAACATTTAACAACTCCCTTTCTGTTTCAGAGTACAAATAATACCACAGTAAAGTCTAAGTGGTCCTGTTCATTCCCCAGGTTCACATTCCATAGTGTATAGTCTAGTATAGCATTGTCATAGTTTGCCTACAAATATACTATTGTGCCCAATATATAAGTATCTAAGTATCAGCTAATGATATCAGAGGCAGTGACATACTATAGTGAACTAGCTGTGCTACCGGTTTAAGACGGGTTGAAATCTAAATAATCAATGTAGACCTCAGCATTAATGTTTGTAGTGCATCATGTAATGAGTGTTATATGCCATTTGGTAAGTTATTCACGAAAGCAGTGTTAATGTTTATGATGCGACATCAAGTAGAATGACAGAGACAAAGCAATCAGATGGTTACACAGACACTTATTCTTTTATTAAGGTTGATTGTCATAAAATGTTACCTCTTCAATGAAGCCCTGGATAGTGCCGCTAATCCCTTGCAGCTGCTCAACATACTGCTGTGCTTCTGACATACGGTCACGCCGCTGGAATCCTTTCACCAATTTTGCTACTTCTGCCATGCGCTGTGAGAACTCTCTTTGTCTCTGGTGAAGCCTTTGCACTGCCTTATCATGCTCTCTCTGTAGGCGAGTTTTACTACATTATGGGATAGAAGGTGTCATCATTACAAAGGAATCTGACATCTGAGGCATTTCTAGTGCTTGTCCTCAAAACAGAAGGTCAATTTGAGTATAAAGAGACCAAAACATAAATCTTTAGAATATTGTACACTGAAGCTTATTTGGTAAGATACACCTCCATTAATAATGCCACTATTTAATTTATATGATAATTTCCATTAATGTATGTTTTCATGTCTGTACACTACTGTATAGCTTATTAAATACTCTTAATTAAATGCATCACTGCTTATAAGACCCTTGCTGATGTCAATGTCTGCACTCTTCTTGATGTCAATACTTACCCCTTGACAACATCACCTCTGACATTAAATCATGTCATGCTTACTTTTAACATGCTCTTACAAAAGCACATCATCATTAATATCAGTGCCCATTTTAAATAATGTACATCAGTGCTAATATCATTCTCTATTTTTAATGCTGTGTACCATTCTTGTATTCATATATATTTTTAATGGAAAGGCACTGCCAATGCTGCAGCTTTTTTTAAATGACGAGTGCCAAATTTGATGTTACTACAGTACCTGTTTTTCATGAGAGGCACTATGCGATCTGGCCAAGAAAATGTGTTGCCATTCAGAATGATGTCCTCCTTTGACAGATGTGTGCAACCCATTAGGAACAGAATGTTGGTGGCAGCAAGTTCCAGTTGTTTCTAAAAAAATATACAGGATAAAAAATTAAAAAGATAAATATGAATGCCTTGGGGGAAATAATGTGTATTGTAAAAAAACAGATTAATGTATAGATTAATGTATTACAGACAATCATGAAGTCATTACATGTATATTAAAGAAGAAAAATATAACTTAGTGAGAAGAATTTGGCATGAAAAAATAAACATATCAAGTTGAAAAAAATTGCTCAATAAAAATATATCACAATAATTTAAAATTAAGAGTTAATGTGAAGAGTGATGAAATGTAATGAGTTGTGAGTTCCAGAAAATTTGCAGAGTTTTCTTGATGTCTTGGTGTTGCTGAACAGCTGTTTCAGGTAAGGACTGTGAAACAGCCGAATAAATTGTGTTGGGAGATCTTGCTGTCACAAGACAGGTTTCATATTATTTAAGCTGGTAACCACTGTGGACTGGGACTCTGGAGTTCCCACTACAGGGGATACTATAATACATGGCAAGACTGTGTGGCTGAAACATATAGTAGTAAAGTAGAAAATAAATGTAAAGTGCATTTGCACAGGCACTTGAGAATCCATGCAAGACACACACTCACACATTCATCTTCAAAACAAATGCTTTTTCAAATGAAGAATGCTCTTGTCTCGTTCAGATTTGTCATATTGAGAAAAGCACAGTGAAAATGCTGAGTAAATCAATGCAGACTCCAAATAACTCAAAAACACACTTGTGCTATTGCATTCTCCTGATAGCTTTGCAAATTCTGAATACACACTCCTCTTAACATGCTCAGTCATGACAGCAGTTCACATTTAACACAAACATGGACCATACTGACTTACAGAAACTGATCGAAAGCAACATCAGCAATGGAAAACAAATTACAGAGCAAAAGCCTCTTTATGCAACACAATGTATTTTGTGAAACAAACACAAGAAAAACCAACCTTGATCCGGAGCAGGTCTCCACTCCACAGCTCATCGACATAGTTCTGCAATTGTACCAGTTCCTCAGTGGAGCCGATAGGTCCAGTCACCTTTCTCATGATTTCCTCATACTGATGGCAGATGCTGCGGTTTATCTTCTCTGAGTCTGACACCACTTTGTTCATGATGATTCTGGTCAGATGTTGAGTGCGGTCTAGCAACCACTGAAAACAGAAACGCAGAGTGAATGACAAAGAATGCAAAACAAGAAAGTAAAATATATGTATATTTTTTCTTGAGCTTCTGTAAAGTTTTAATTTACTCTTGGGGACAACTAAACATTGAAACAGATTTTGACTCCTAAATATTTGTGCTTTCATATTAGAGAAGTCAATGTAAATGTATATTCAACCATTTATGAAATAATGTGAGAGTATAAGGGTATGGATGTGAATCTTCATGACAGCATATTCTTATTGGACTGTGCACACAAATATGAATGTGTCTTGAACCTCAGAGATAATACGCTGTTGCATTAGTAACTGTTTTGCTGCTACAGTTCTCATTCAGACTGGAATGTGGGGGTTCAGTATTATACTGTATTACTGTCTGAATTTAGTTAGTCAGTCAGTCATTGTCCAAACCGCTATATCCTAACACAGGGTCACAGGGGTCTGCTGGAGCCAATCCCAGCCAACACGGGGTACAAGGCAGGAACAAATCCCAGGCAGGGTGCCAGCCCACACACACCCACCCACACACCAAGCACACACAGAGGACAATTTAGGATCGCCAATCCACCTAACCTGCATGTCTTTGAAATGTGGGAGGAAACCAGAGCACCCGGAGGAAACTCACGCAGACACAGGAAGAGCATGCAAACTCCACGCAGGGAGGACCTGGGAAGTGAACCCTTGTCTCTTTACTGCGAGGCAGCAGCACTACCACTGTGCCACCATGCTGTGTCTGAATTTATGAGCATTTAATCTTGTATTGTTATTTCTGAATCATCATTTTTCATACCTTTGTTATTTGTTATGTTTGTAATTCCTGTAACTTTAAGGTGTGCCTCCATTCCATCACTTTGTTGGTGACATCATCACTCCTGAACCCTTCTTCTGGATAGTTTAGGAAAGAGAAGAGGAAGCTGAGATAGTAGATGGAGTTTGTATTTGGAGTTGTGTGAATATTGCAGTTTCTTTGAATTATCTGGTGTTGTGTTTTCTTAAATTTTGGCCTCAGATTGTGTATTGGGACCTGTTTGGTCCTGATTGTGTTTTTAAGCAATTTTTTTTTTGCTTTTTTGTGTATTTTGCTTTATTTGTCTATTTTTGCTAAACAAATCTCTCAGTTTACAAAGAATCTTTAAGTGACGTGTCCCAGTAAGCCAGAATTTGATGGTTTATCTTTCACTTCTGAGACATATTGATATATTGTGCAACTTTCTTTGTATTTTGAACTTTTAAAGCCTAGCTCCCTATTTTTGGGGCTTGCTTTGGTTCAGCGTGGGCTAGGTGATGAAGGTTCTGGCCTGATTTGCAAGTCTTTTAGAGATCTCACACACTCTTTTCACCATGACTCTGAGACACAAAATTCACCTGATTGGTATGGGTGCAGTCAAGCAGCAGTAGCTCCATGGGTACATGGGCAGGTAGGAACATCAACTCATTAGTCATCCTCTTGAGCCGCTCCAACTCATGGTTGCAACTTTGCAGGCTTGGATCTTTGTTCACAAATTCTTCCATCTTCGCAATGGAAGCCACAGATAGCAGGGGCAAGTATGGTGCATAAACAGAGAGGTACCTGAAGACACAAGCAGAGGAAAGTAATGCAACAGAAAAGCCTTTCATGCATTGCTCTCTGTTAAAACAGTAGTTTCTTAGCAATAAAGGCATCCTTATTTCAACCTTTTTCAACATAAGCTTGACATTTTCACCATTAGGAACTGGTGAGCCTAATATGAGAAGAAAAAAAGAAAAAGGAAACAAACAAAAAACTCTGCTCACAGCTGAAATGGGAATACTTGATGCTCTGATCACTCTCACAGTTTAGATGTGGGTCATGTGTTAGTGCAGGCTGTTGTTTAAACCTTTCTTGGGGTCCCCAGTTTAGTTAAGTACTGGATCAAGCAAACCAAAGAAGTGGATATTACTCAAGAGTGGCCCTGTAGTTTTGCATGACTGGAGAGTTAGAAAAAGAAGCTCCTGTCCTTCATCTTGACCACATTCTGGAGCAAAACAATATTAGCCCCAGAAACTTCTCTCATTGCAACTCTACCACTATAGATCCCTTGTTGCAGCCAAATCTACAGCACTGAACAGCAAAATGTACATATTTATTTATAACATTCCACCATACTGTTGTATGGAAGCTCTGAACCGCTCAATGACAAAAATGATGGGATACCCAAAGTGCACTTTTGTAATTTTTTTAATATAACTTTACTTCGTACATACGTGAAAATATCTAATACTTACATGAAAACATCTCGTATGTACAAGATAAGGGTTATCCCATAATTTTTTTCCCTATACAGCTCTGAGCTTTTGTACTATTGTTTATGGTGTTATTAAAGATTTATTTATGTATTACTAGCATCTTATATATACAGTATATATATATTTTTAAAAATAAGATGTTTTTACTAATAATGTATTGATTTTGCATGCATATTATTTTCATAAGTTACAACAATAAGTTCACTATTTAGACAGAGGAGCTTTGTTCTAAATTCTGAATATGATCTTTGAATTATGTTGTGTGTGTGTGTGTGTGTGTGTGTGTGTGTGTGTGCACATATGTGCAGATAGTGTGCTGATGTAACAAAGAAGCTGTACTGTGGTAGGTCTGCAAGAAGGGAGCCATAGCTCTCTCCACTGTAAGTGTTTTCAGTCATTCCTGCCTATTGTACCTTACAACTCTGTCACATGTGTCATAGCTCAGAACGTTCACCTCCTTTTCACCTGAGTCTGCAAATCAGTGAAAACCTGGTCCACAAATCTGACTTTCTTGTCTTTTTACTTTGCCAGTTGTCAGTTTTGATTATCCTTTCCACATCTCTCAGCACCTTTTTCTCAGTTCACTTTAAGTATCTGCTGTTGAAGTTTTTTTAATGCAAAGAAACATTTTTATTATGCAAGTGGTTTCTGATCATATTTAAAGAAGCAAAATTTTTACTGGAGTTATTATTGGCCATTTTAGGTAATTTGTCATACTGTATTTGCCCTGTGATTGCAACATCAACCACTTGCTCGAGAATGAAAAGCTACCGTGTCCACAACTTTTCTTATTGTGTCCTGCAAGACCCCAGTCTCAATGCGCATGGCTAGCATAGTGGTTCTTGAGTTCAATCTGGGGAGCCCACTGTGGCTTCAGGTTTTCTTCCAAACCAATGTCTGCTTCAACTAAATTCCTAACTAATTTAACCAAACTATTATTTCCAATTTTTTGTGCTTTGGTGTCAATCCAGAAATTAAAACATAGGTTTGTATTGTTTATATTTATGTTTGTTACAAGGGAATGATTTAATGCTTTAAGTATACTTTAAGGTCTTAATCTTCATCATTATCATCAGCACCATTTTTATTGTGCTTGTCCAGGTGTTATCACTATTTAAGCTGCTATTTACTAATGAAACTGCTGATTAGTATGACACTGAAGTAGCTGCAGCCTTTCAGCATTCAGGTTCATTTGCCCTAGCGTCAACTCGGCTTGTCACTAACTATTATTAGTAGGATAAAATTAAGCTTGGAAATTCCACAGAAAGAAAGAAAATGAATAGAGACAAATGGTAAAAGATAGCTAAGAATTTAAATCTGTAGTACAAATGTTTACAAATTTCTTAAAAATGTAAATCTCACACTACTGAGCTTTTCTGAATGTTACATAAGACAAGAATAAAAAGTCCACCTAATTCAACAATGAAATCAATTAGAGGGAACAGTAGTTCCTGATTGAGAAACTGGTTGGAACAAACACCTGCAGCCACAGCAGACCCCCTGGGACTGAACTTGAAAATCACTGCTCTATTGGACACTTTATTTGCTCCCTTCCTGCTTGGATAAAACTCTTCTCAGCCTGAACTGCAACAAATCTCTATGACCAAAAGAAAAAATTCCCAATATCCTTAACATGAGAAAAATGGAGTCAAAGCATCGAAGGACTTTTCACCCAGTTCTTGGTGCTTTTATTAGTATTTGAGAACTAAATAGCATTTAGCATGTATTGCTTGTATATAAAAGATTCATAATTTATTAGAAAACATCAAGTTATAGGTATACATGTACCATATGGCAACATACGTGTGAAACCCCAAGAATATGAAATACATATTTCATATATTCAAACAATATGTTAAATATGAAACAGTCCATCTCAATTAATAGCCATTGTACAAATACAAGGATTCATCACTCAAAAGGACTTGTGTAGTGCACTTTGATAAATATTAGTGGAATTAAATGAATCAGGGTGTAATATCAGGTGTAATAGATTACTCCTGTAAGCAAAAAGTTCATTTTAAATTTCAGTCAAATTGAAAAGGGAATTGCAATGTACCAAAATAATTAATAATGAATATATTGCAAAATCTGAAAATATTATTGTATCATGACCCAACTATTGGGGTAATAGTATATTGTAGATCCCTGGCAATTCCCACCCTTACTGAGTATGTTATTTAAAGGTCCTAATATTAATGGAAATGCTGAAGGACAAGGTCTCTCCACCTATCTAAACTCAAAAGCCATAATGACAGATGTCGAGGTTAGACACAAGTGAATAACACTCATGATGCAAGTGATAAACTAGAATGAAACTCAGGTACATGAGGAGATTCATCACTAATACAGTATGATTACGTTGACCATTATTGTTATGGCTCTTTCTACAAACCTTATCAGGATGTCAAGGCTATCTCAACCTCATGCTGAAGAGCGGGAGCAAAAAGATATTCCTTCTAAATATTTTGTTAACCTCAGCCACCCAAAACATGTTTCCAGCAACCTACCTCCTTGGTCCTTGGTCATTGCTCTTTAACACTGCCCGAATTCTGCCTCTGACAGACAAAACCATATCTTCATCTGTCTGCACAGAAGGGATGTATCTGATTTCCAGTTTTTCAACAGCCTGCAGGAAACATTGGTTATATTGGTACCATCTCCCCTGATTTGGATGGTCTGTGATGTTACTTTCCCAGTAAAAACAGTAACTTTCCCAGCTATAAGTACCTTGAAGTACTAGTAGCATACAACTCAAAGCAAATGCAGCCAGGAGCTCCTAGGAGAGGAATACGCATCAGTGGGCATCAGCAGTTCCATACATTTCACAGCCCCTATTTCACTGTTTTGTACAGGTCAGAACAGAAAGGCAGACTAGTGCCTTCTCCACATTCCTCAGAATAACTTAGTCCAATCCAAAAGGAAAATTTAAAGAGGGATGGGGAAGTGAAAGATGCAAGGAGCCAGTGACAGCTCTTTGAGGCAATAGTAAGAGAAAAATCATCCTTTCTCAAAGTAATTTTTAGACGTGTCGATTGATATGACCTAGTAATAGACACTTCTAGCAGTTGAATGCCATTACTTCAGAGATCAGTGGAGACACAGAGAGAGAAAAGTGATTACAGTACCTGAAATAGCTGGTGCTCAACACATTTATATTTTTGCACACTGCAGACCAGGTGGCTGACCACAGCATCAAGGCTACGTTCAATATCATCCAGCCATGGTGTGATGTTTAAATCTGTTTGCTCCCCAAGTGGCTCCTGTAAGTAGAAAACTGGCTGCTCATGGTAGCACGAATCTTTAATACACAACAGTTCCCCTCATTCCAAGATTATGATAGCACCTTGAATGTATACTGTAGCAGCTTGAACAATGCACACCAGACTTCACATCACAAATCACATCTTTCCAGGCACTGAAAGCTGACCCACCATCCACTCCCACTCATATTTAGCAAGTCCTGCTGGTGTGATGTGAAGATCTCTACTGCTGAGTTTATTTCCTTTGTCCATGTGCAAAGCTTCCTGAATAATGTCTGCACTCTCAGAACACACGTCTTTGTTTTCAACATGTCACTCCCTCATCTTGTGCCTCATTTTCAGGACATCACTGCCACATGAACCTGCCCCAACACCTCCCACTGCCTGCCCGCCACCTTGCCATCTTCAGCAATCCATCTCTATTATTCAGAAGCAAATGGTTTTTGTCATGATACAAATGAAAAATAATCAATATATGTCTTCTGGGGCTGTGCTTGCATTAAAAGCAGTAAATTGCTGTCTCACAGCCAGATGCCACTTGCTGGTAGATTGGACTCTGAGCTAATCGTAGGCCACACAGCAGCTGTGTGGGTGTTGGGGAAGCCATCTTAGAGCAAGAAAGGGGAAATAAGGAGACTATTTTAAAGGTCAGCAGTCCAAATGTGATATTTCAGAGAAAGTGAACCAAGCCTAAACACAAATATGCCAGAGTGCATGGATGAGGAACATGTTACAGTGCAGCATGATCCTGACATGACCCTGACCCAGGAGATATTTTAACCTTAGAACTCGGGTCACTTTAAACACTTACTTCAGATTAATGAAAATCATCTTGTTAATGTGAATACCTTGGCACACCACCTGCTACATTTTGCTTTTTGTTGATGCCCCTAACTCTTCTGAGACTGCCTTCTAAACATTCAATAAAACATTCAGATGCAGAAAAGCATATTTGATCAGGGCCTTTATGTAAGTGATGGTAGTAAAAACTGATATGTAAAAAAGACTAGATAAAGCACTACAAAGAAAGTGGAGATGGCCACAGCAAGACATGCAAGTACAACCAAACAGGTTAGACATTCTCCTCACCAGAAAGATGATAATAAAGTGAGGTCGTACTGGAAGCCCCAGAGTTTCATGAGGGTAGAGACCATCGTAGTTGTTGCCCAGGTGGTATTGTTCCAGCCACTCAACTAGCTCCAACAAGGAGTTTGTAACTAGTTCACGAAGCAGTGAAGACATAAGTGTTGCTACACTTCTGAAGAAATGGTTCATTCTCCTCATCCTCTGAGTCTTAGAAGCAAATAGTAAATACACAGTCATAATAGTATGGAGTCAATGCCTTGGCTATTAGATGACATTAATGTTAAGATGTTCAGATAAATGAAATTCTAGAAACATTTTGATTATATATATATATATATATATATATATATATATATATATATATATATATATATATATATATATATATATATATATATATATATAAATTTCCTAAGAGTCGAAAAGATTGGATAAACAAGTCTTGGTTTACAAACATACTGTTGTGTTTTGAGCATAATATTTCTTTACATCAGTGACCAGTCAGTAGTTAGCCACTTACACACCTCATTGTCCTGAGGCATCCAAGCCTCAATGCTGTCCCGACTTATCTCTACAATCTGGGCACATTCTTGCAGCCAAGTGTCCTGCAGCAATTTGGCCTTGTAAGAGACCATACTAAGAATAAGGTTTACCACCTGGTCAAGAGACAGTGGCAGCTTTCCTGAAAATTCATCCAGGTCTAGGAGCCGGAATGTTTGGTATCTGTAAGTGAAAAGAGATGGATAATGAGTAGACTCTAGAACAGGTGTTGGCCTTTGAAAAAATTGTATTTGTCTTTGATGCTGGAAGTTGGGGCGGCACGGGTAGCGCAGTGGTAGCACTGCTGCCTCGCAGTAAGGAGGCCTGGGTTCGCTTCCTGGGTCCTCCCTGCGTGGAGTTTGCATGTTCTCACCATGTCTGCGTGGGTTTCCTCCGGGTGCTCCGGTTTCCTCCCACAGTCCAAAGACATGCAGGTTAGGTGCACTGGTAATCCTAAATTGTCCCTAGTGTGTGCTTGGTGTGTGTGTGTGTGTGTGTGTGTGTGTGTGTGTGTGTACCCTACGGTGGGTTGGCACCCTGCCCGGGGTTTGTTCCTGCCTTGCGCACTGTGTTGGCTGGGATTGGCTCCAGCAGACCCCAGTGACCCTGTGTTAGGATATAGCGGGTTGGATAATGGATGGATGGATGGATGCTGGAAGTTAGTATGGCAAGCAATTCGCAAACACCATTGATAGGAGGAATAGAAAAAAAACTACTGTGTCTCCTCATGTTGGGATACATTATATTGACTTTGTGCAAGATACAAGATACAAGATGACTGAGAGCTCATCCATGCTAAAATGATTTGATGCATAGATTTGCCACTGGAGAGGAAGCTCAAAAAGGACTCACAATGTACCAGTAATGATCATTTGCGTTAGAAATACTAGATGGCTGTATCAATATGTAGTAGGTATGGAGTCAGAAATAAAACAACCACATATATAGGTTTCATCACAGAGCCAAAGATACTATAGAACCTGCTTGGGAAGTTCCCCATCACCACTAATACAGCAATGGTCATCTAGGAAAATGTGGCCTCAAATGGCCTAACAAACTGACACAAAGACCTAGCATGGATGGCTGTCAGGAAGGGCTGCCCCACTGGCTCTTCATGCTCAGCAGTAAAAATGTGCAGATACAGACAATGTCCATGATGCATCACACAGGACTGAGCACCACTGCACAACTTTTGGGTGTGTCTGGTGCCACAGACCCTGCTGGATTCCACAGAATAAGAACTAAGAAATGGTGTAACCAGGAACAGCTTTTCACACTGATCACTGCTCAGTAAAGTAACACAAAGTAATCCAGGATGCATGCCGTTTCATGTGCTGTATGATGAAAGTTCTTTGACTGGTTAGAATCACCCTGCGGTGAGAAGACAGAAGAGGTCAATCCAGGACTACCGCAGGTAATCCTCAGCCTGCTCAGAGAGTATCGTAGACAGTTTGGAGAAAAAGAGGATTGATCTACCATTCCTTACACATCTCTCTCTTGAGATACCGATATGGTTTCAGACTTACTCTGCTCCAACCTTCCCCATGCACTAGTTGAATTATTATATAAATAGGGACACAGTATCAGACATTTATAACACAGAAATTATAATGTGCTAGATGTGCACCACCTCACAGATAAACCACAGGAATGCATAATAAGCTATAGTGTCTAGTGTGTATTTGTATATACTTCATGCATGTCATTCATGCAGTCTGAAGACATGCAGGTTAGGTGTATCAGCAATGCTAAATTGGCCCTAGTGTGTATGTGGTGTGAGTGTCTGTGAGTTTGCTCATGCTGCAATGTACTATATGACCTGTCCAAGAGTTGTTAATGCCTTGCACCCTATTCATGCCAGGATAGGCTCCACATCCCTACAACCCTGCTAGGGATTAAACAGGCTTAGAACTTGGTATGATATTCATGTATGTGATCAAAGAGTTTTTTTTAATCTAGAGTGTAGCGAAGTTATAAACACTAAGTACAAGTAAATTGCAGTATGTGAGCCAACCCACTGTGTTTAATATGGATGTCTTGCAGATCTGCTATTTGATTCTTACTTGTTCCGGAAGAGATGAAGTAACCTTCCCATGACAGGGTGTGTGATATATAGGGTCTCCAAGAGTTTGCTGTGGGAATGTTTTACTCGTTCATGCCATGGAAAGCCAAGCCTACCAGCACTATGGGAGACCTGCAATGACAGAATTGAAATTGAGGGTAGCCACCTCAGACAAATAAATATATATCAAAAGATAGGGAATAGGCATTTTGAAGACCTTCTTTACAATTTTTTTGCATGCCACTAACCTTAGATGGTAGATGAACGCCAAGCCTTGCTTGTTCTGCAGGTTCAAGCAGGACATAGTCTAGAATGGCTTTCTTTAGAGCTTCTCTGTATACACTCTGCACCTCCTGAAAAAGTGCAGAATCAAAATGTTTCCACCATCGTGTGATTATTATTTCAAGAGACATAATGCTTACCCCCTCACTTATGCCCATAGCTCATGCTAATAAAAACTGAAGGTCCCTTAAAACAGCAGTTACTGCTCTGGTCATAAATCTTTCCAAGTACCTCAGTCAATCCCTGCAGGGTTGTTGTCCATTGACTGAGTAGACTGGTTGGGATTTTAGACATGATGGCCATTAGCTGTCCTTCTTCGAGGGGCAGTACCTCAGAGAGCTGGAAAGCATGTGCAATTAGAGCATGGTACCTGCATGATACAACAGAGTGAGTCTGGTATAATGTAGACATGAGTCAAACTTTGAGCATAAAACAAAACTATATACAAATGTATTCAGACAAACTTTATTCCAAGTAGCACATTATTTTCAGGTCCTTTAATTTTAGATTTACCAAATGCATACGATCCCAAACAAGTTTAATTTTGCAAAGTATTTCTCAAAAGGTATGGTACAGTTGTTCTCATGTTTCAGAAAAAGTAGCATCAGCGTATTAAGCAACTTGCTCAGATACAGACGGTGAATGTCAGTAAAATGGAACGTTCCACCTTGTAGTTTACATTCGAGTACATTTGATACTGGACTACACTGTCTGTTGTTAAATTTGATGTTTTTGTTATAGTCTTGGCAGTTGTATTGTAGTGTGTCTTATTGTGTACTGTATGTGCACACTCTTACAGTTAACATAAAAAAATATTTTAAAGTCTCTATAAACACGTTCTCATTTAAGGAAATGAACAGATGAGGTGTAAGCAAGGTGGCATTCTAACTTGGTGGCTTAAGCAGTGTGGGGTCACAATAAGATCAGCTTAGCAACAAATATTAAACTACCATCTTCACATTCTTTTAAGAAGTTCTAGTTAAATCCAAAGTAAACATATTTCAAAAACTATTGTGTGGGAGTACTGAATAAGTACAAGTTATATTTTACACTAATCTTCAATAAAACATCTTTAATTACAGTACCATATAATGATGTTATTCTGTATGTCTTCATGAATAATTTCAAGTTAAAACATTTAAATGAATCATTCTCAACCAGATACAAGAAATTTTATCAAACCAGGAAAGAAATTAATTATCTAGTATTTAACAACCACTGGCTTTCACCTAAGTACTGCGTGTGGTGTCACATAGTATATCCTGTCACAACATCTAGGCATTTTTTATCACTTTCATAAATTTCAAGATGGCAGCAAAAAAATGAGTCTGGCAATTCATTTAAAAAAATCAACAATTAAGTATAACATTATGCAAGAAGAAAACTGGATCTGCTGTACTGGGATTTAATTTGACTGTATAATGAGTCACTGTAAATGTTTGTTACAGTAATGCACAGAATTACTCTGGCTGTATTAAGCAGCAAATGGGAAGGTGTTTTGCTGCTTCTCTCAGATCACGTTGTTTTCTCAGTGAACAGCTATCACATCATTAAATCACTAGTTTAGAGTCTGGCTGAGCCTAACATATACTGTATGTTTTAAAGTGTATGTATGCATCTTAGTAGTGCTAAAATGGTAACAGCTCTTGAAACTATAATACAGTATGTACATCTTCAAATATGCATTTGTTTTGCTTTTTAGATTTGTTTATTTTTTATACTTCTCTGTTCACTGAAAGAATTTTGGAAATAAGTGATATGGAGGAATTAAGACAGATTTTCACATTGTTATACAATACCTACATTCTACAATGACAAGAACAGATTGCAATGCCATTTTAGTTACCACTTGCATGATGGTATTTGTTGTTATCATATGATTATAATTAAATTAATGAACTGAGAATATGCACAACATTGAGAATATGTTTGGTATGCATCCAAATTTAAACCTGTTTTTGAGACAGTTTCCAATGTTTGTGGGTAACCCTGGAGATTCTGTTTAACACACTGCTTCATCAGTTCCATCCATATTTGACCTTTAGCAGAGGAATAAGTGACTGTAACAGCACAGGCTCCAATTATGAATATTCTGTTCCTATAGAGCAAGAGTGATCAATGTTAGTCCTGAAGGACTGCAGTGACTGCAGGTTTTTATTCCAACCCAGTTGCTTAATTAGAAAAAAATCCTTGCCAATAACAGATCTTATTTAATATCATGAATTGTTAGTGTGTTAACTCTTCGATGTCAGGTCATTCTTAAATGATAGATTTTCTTTTGTTTCTAATGATATCATCCAAGTGATTTGAAGCCTAAAACCAATGAGTAATTTTCAGTTCTACATTTTTTCTTCAGTTTCCTTCTGAGTGCTTTATTACACCCAATAGTGCATGATGAATACACACTGGTGGAAATGGTAGCAAGTTAGATGTAGAACTGCAGGTTCTTTTGTCATTTGCATCTTATTGCTAACAAGGAGCAGTTAAAACAATGAATATGGCTGTTTAAGATTAAAATATGCAATTAAGGGTTCAAAATCTTAACAAGTGAGACAACTAAAATGAAGCAGAAAATATCACTTGAGCATTAAGTGCTTCATCAGCAGTAAATGACTTCTTATGAAGCAGATGGGTTGGAACAAAAACCTGGAACCCTTCTGGACCAACCTTGCTCACCACTGATTTAAAGGGTCTGAGTCTTAAATAGCACATCAATTAAATAAAGTTAATTAGCAACAAACACTGGTCATTAGTTAAGAAAAATGGTTAGAGTAAAAACATCTAGCCAGGCCCTCCAGGATCAGAGTTGACACCCCACTATGGACTATAAGTGTTATGCTCCTCTGGAAACTGTATCAGGAGAACTAGTCACCTTTTTCTAAAATGAACGAATGCCCTGCATTCTGACTCTCCTCATGGTTTTTCATTAAAGACCTGGTTATTAACAGTGAAACCCTAGGGGTAAATGACATTCCAGGTTCATCTTTTCCATGCGGATGAAGACTGCGTCTCAGTTAAAGGACCAAGAAAGTGTATGGCTAGGGATGGAACTATTGCTGACTGAATAGAAGATAAGAGTCCTGCTCCTTCAAAAAAATTAACCTGTGCACACTATTACATTCAATTTCTTGTGCACAGATGCAGGTCACTAAAAATCTCTGCTGCAGGCATATCACTTTCTTTCATATTTGCCTTCCCCATCAAAATGCACAGAGTATGACCACACTCATTTTCTTACATTCAGTTAACCCAGACTTGATTTTACGTTCACTTGGTCCTCACCTAGGCAGATGCTCCTGGCAGGGTGTGGTGGGTCGTGACAGCCCATGAGTGGAATATGTGTAAGGAGGGAAGGAGATGGCCAGCACACCTTTTGTTGCCTTGTCATGTGTTGTATAGTCTTCCTTAGAGTCTGTCATGGGAAAGAAAACTGAAAATGCAAACTGAACAGTTTCATGAAAAAATGAAATAGAGAAGGAGAAAATGCACCCACAATTCTAAAACAATTAATAATATCCAATAACTCTATATTCTATTAAAAGGAAGAAGGCTGGAGTAGCCAAGTTTGAAGAACAGATTAGTTTAAATTAGACAGATCAGATAAACTTTATTAATCCCAAGGGGAAATTCACAATGAATGAACTACTCTAGGAGCGCTATGCGACTGAAATTGGGAGTAAAGTATCCTGCCCCCAATCCTCCAACTGCTAGGAAAAACACACAAAGCAACGCAGAAATTCATTCTGCTCATTAAACAATGGCACTGTAATGTTATCGCTTATTTAAGGTTCCAGTCGCAAGGGTCTCAGTTACACAGCAGCTTCAGCTTCTACAGGCTGTCAAGGCAATAACTCAACACTAAGCAAATGTAAAATGTACAAATTAAAAAAAGACAAAAAAAAAAAACCAACAACGTAATTCTCAGTTTAAATAAGCACATCTATAATTATTTGCCAATTTCAGATCTTGGAGAATGTATGCCTGTGATAACCTTTTTTCATTCAGGTCCTCTATTTTCTAGTTTTTCTTTCACAGTAACTAATAAAACACAAAACACTGTACTTCTCTTTACATTCATTTACTTCTATAAAATAGGTACAAATAATGCAATGTAAACAGAAATAATGCGGAATGAACAAAGCATAACTACACATACTAATTTTCTCACTTTTATGGCCCGCAAACCATGTTAAAAATGTTTTCTTTTTTGCAGATATATACACAGTATATAGTAAATCAGGTCACTTTCATGAGGTTGTATGAATTATGGTTTGCTTTTCTAGACAAAAACACTTGGTGGCATGTTGGTGCAATGGTTAACACTGTTGACTCACAGATAAAGTATTCCACATGTGGCCATTGTCTGTATGAAGTCTGCAAACTGCTCTAATGTCTGTGTAGGTTTCAGTCTCAGTGCTCCATTTTTCACCCTGCATCCATAATGACATGCAGGTTAGGTTAACTGGTGTTTCCAAAACTGTCTCTGTTTGGCTCTATGTTCACACAGACATAGCTATACTCTCCCATACCAGGCCCATTTAGACTCAGTAGCCAATCTGCACATCTTTTTTATATGGCAGGGACAGCAGAGTACCTGTAGAAACATCCAACAACATGAGGAAAATGTGTAAGCTGGGCATAAACTGGCATACAATTCAATCTTGTCTCTTAGAGCTGTGATTCAGTAACACCTGCCACTGCACTACTGCGCCAGTCGTTTCTGTTTCCAGTGTTTCATTAATTCTGGTGTCATTTTATTCACAAATTTCTATTGTTTTCAGATGTGTAATTGGCACAGTACTCCACTATCCTGCCATCCACATGTAGTTAAGTGCTATGTCCACAAATATGTGTAGATAAGATATTCAATGACCATTAAACACAGCAGAGACAATTCCCTGTCAACAGGGGCAGAAAAGTGCTTTGTAGGAAAGTTTCATCTCTAATGTTTGTCAACTTTCAATCATTCTCCAAATGTATGCTATAACCAGTAGACTACAATTGACTTGAGACTAATAAGTCACTTTATGTTAAGTCGTGTGAAATTGGTTCACATCAGTACTAGGACTGGTTTGACATGATGAGATTGTCTAGATGAGAGATGCGTCACTACTTGCTTGATCTGAGCCAACCATGTTGAATATTCTTAGTGTACACTATGAAACATAAAACATATAGAAATAGATGTTGAGTCCTGTATCAATCTTTTCTTCATTAGACCAAATGACAGATGCTAAGCAGTCCAGTTGCTTCAAATCACAAGAGGTACAGTAATTGATTTAGTGATGAAAGACATTAAATACACTTTGCACTTTCATAGTGAAACACCTGCATTTGCATTTATTTTCTTCCGCTTTTTTTGTTTGCTAATACTCATATTAAACATGAGGTGTTTGCACACAGACATTATCAGAGGCTCTCTGGCATCACGACTGTGGACAGCCATCTCTTGCACCTAACAGCGAGCCAGTATCTCGGCCACTGTTTAACTTTGCACAATTTCTCACTTACTAAGGAATCTTTCCTTTGACAGTTAGCTTCAAATAAACAAATGGTTAACAGGCAGAAATAGCATGAAAGAATTAGAGATAGAATTTCAGCTCAAAAAGACTGAGATCTTACCTGCCCCTTGGACCTGGGAGTCGCTCAGGTGGTAATTTTGACTGGGCTTCCCCAGGTCCCCAGAATCCCTATTATCTCTCCCCCTGATTTTCAGGGGACATTCCCAGTCTTTCAAGTTGCTCTGCTCCTGAGATCCTCGGAGGCTCTGTAGGTGGATAGCAGGTCTACTGCTCCCAGCTGCTGTCTCTCTTGATCTGTGGGGGCCAGGCAAAAGGCTGGCGTTTGGCAGCTCATCTACACAGACAGACACGTGAGGCAGCCTGGGGAAGCGGTCTGGCCCTGGAGGAGGGGAAGTACTGCCTTGAGTGGCTGCATCGCTTATTGCCATCGCAAAGGCTCTCAGTCTATCAGACAAGTAGGAAGAGAGAGAGAGACAGAGACAAAGAGAGAAACAAATTAAGAGGTACCTCTCAAATGAAATCAATTCAACTTTCACCATCAAGTTTAAAAACAGCAGCAGACAACAAATCAGACTCTGAACACCTTGCATGTGAAAAGATACTATCACTCCCAAATCAATTAAATAATTTTTATTAGAAATATAACGTTTCCTAAATACACAGACTAGTCTGCTCTTGTAATTGTTTTTGTCTTTGTCAAATGTAAGCCAGGCAACTTCTCTTTAACATCGCCTAAGCTGAGTAATTTGCATTGTCTAAAATAGAAGGCATTTATTCTCACATCCCTGAACTATAAAAGGGGGTTAGGAAATAGATGGATGCCCCATACTCTGGGAACTTGCTCATATACAATGTGATAGACAGCTGGGGAATTTGCCCGGTCGGGACGCCCTTTTGAGAAGAGGACCGGGGGAATGGATATGTCAATAACAGTACCTCCCCCGGGACACAAGAGGGCAGCTCCGGAGCCTTGGCTAGATTTTAATTAGGAAGCACCTGGAGTCGGGAGGAGTAAGACAGAGCTTGCAAGTGAGGAGTGGAGATAACAGAAGAAAGGACTGAGTTTATTGGGGTTTGTGCATTGTGTTGTGCCAAAAAGAAATAAACGTGTGTGTTCTGGATATTGTTGGTCTGTGTGTCTGTCTGTAGCCGGGCTGATCTTCTACAACAGGCATGTCCAATATCTTACATACCATCCTTTTAACTCCTTTTACACACAGTATTACACTGATCAGAAGTTCTGCTTCACTTATTTAGGTCATTTTGTGTGTGTTACTTAGGAGTCAGCTACATGTAGCAATGTCTCACAGTACAACTGGAGAATGCTTTAAAACCCTGACTTCCAAACAACCAAGCATAAACTATCTCAAAACACACCTTAAACAGACCAAACACGCAAGAAGGTGAATGTCAGCAGCATCAGACTTCCTCAGAACAGTAGTTTAGTTTCCTGTCCATCAAAGAGAAGATTTTCAGTCTTTCCTACCAGTCTCCATAGTGTTCTCAGGTTTGGGCTTTTCATTCTTTATTCAGATTGGCTTGTGCCAAGAAAGATGAGGGAAGGATAAAGAGACACAAGAACATCGATGGAATGGTGTATATATGTGTGTGGGGGTCCAGCATGTTCACAGAGAGGGCAAAAGTAGCAGTAGGTGAGAAGCAGAGCATTCAGGAAGGAAGGAGAAACTGTAACAGAAGAAAAAAGCAAAAAAAGAGAGACCTGTCTTCAGGTTCTGGTATCAACACACACTTTGTGTACTAAATGTGCACAATACGCAAGATAGATACTGTAGATAGATAGATAGATAGATAGATAGATAGATAGATAGATAGATAGATAGATAGATAGATAGATAGATAGATAGATAGATAGATAGATAGATAGATAGATAGATAGATAGATAGATAGATAGATAGATACTTTATTAATCCCAAGGGGAAATTCAGAAGTATGTGTAGTAGCAGTTTTATATAGCACCCATCATGGAGAGCAAAACCACAAGGAATGTTATAGCATAAAACAAAAGATCCTGCACAGGAACAAATTAAAAAAAAATCCTAATGCATTTCTTGCTGCTGTGAGTTCAGTTCAAGGCATGTTTTTGAACTCTCTAAATCATTTTTCATCCAACGCTATTTCCTTTCAAACTTCTACAAGTGTAACAGCAGTTGCACCAGCCTAACCCTTACCTCAAAGCTAAGTACCGTACTTCCGTACTTGTAGTTATAAACTTAAAGGCAAGATACTAAATTAGTCATGCAGTGTGGGGTTATCAACATTTAAATGCCATTTAAATTAATTTAAATAACATTTAAATACATTTAAAAATATATACTTTACCAAGTGTACAAGTTTGTTTCCCTCAAATCAACTATGTTCAAACAACTTTAAATTTTCCTGCTGAGAATTTCATGAATTTAAAAAATGCTACAATGTCCATTCTCCCAAATGATAGGGACAGCTAATCCACAGGGTTACCTAATCGTTCTAATGGCAGTTCTAACACTGTCATAGCTAGACCTTGGTTCTGGATGGTGGCTGAATCACAAAGCAGGGAGGGTTTCCCTCCTGAAACATTTGAAACATTATGTTAATAGAGAGTGCTTTTGGATTAATTTCATCCAACTTTGTATTATAATATAGGATATTTCTCCTTTTAATTTTAAAAAGAAAATGACTGAGAGTCTAGCATGCTGCTGCAACAACCATTCACACAGATTTCATAAAAAACATTTTGAGGAAAGCTTGAACCTGACTAACACCTCTTATGTGCAACACAGAGTTTCAGTTGTAAGGAAAATGCCAATTTACTGTAGGTGTGCACAGGTCTGTGTAACTAAATAAATCTGCACATGTGTTTTCAGGTGATGGGATTGGAGATGGACTTTGAATGCTTTTTTTCTGCATGTCTGCTTAACTTTCTGTGAACTGGAGCCCTGAGTTACCAAAGCTCTGCTCAGAACACAATTCTTATACTTAAACAGCAAAAGGAAAGCACAGAGGAAAAAAACATAATCAACAGTTTAGTCACATGGATACGATTAAGAATGAGCCTAAGATAAGATGTTTATATGCAATCATTATTGGAAAAAGAAGAACTGACCACATGCATGCCATGAAGTGACTGTTCATAACTTCACATTCAAGAGGAAATCCATTATTGCTTTGCTGCTTCCTGATGTCATTTGCAGTACTGCAGGAGTGTTTTTTTTACATTTTTGACATATGAAGCAATTATAAATTTTGTTGAACAAAGGTAAGTAGAATCTGCATCAGTGGCAGGCCCTTATTGTCCACTTTATTGCTTCTTAAAATTGTGTAGATTTCACATTTGAATATTTGATCAGTAAAAATCAAAAGACAAAGCAACTCAAGTGGCACTACAAACCAATTGATAGGACACTTTCTCTCAGCTCTGCCACTCTTGTTATACCAAAAGTGGTTCTCATGCCTATTTCTGTCAGGTGTAAAGGTAATGAATGAATCAAAATGCATAACAAACTGAATATTTTAGCATTGACAGCAACAGAAAAAAAAATCAAGGTACACATGCCTCACATGCAAATGGCCATTTCAGAGCATTAACACTGATAAAAAGGGATGATTTATGCAGTGATACTATTAGCTTAAAGTCCAAGAGACACATCTCAGGTATATCTAAGCTTAAGGGACGTGAACAATCACAGAATGCTAACATACTAACAAAAGTCAGAAGAGCTCTCCGAACAAAAGGGTTTCTCCTTTGGTCATTATTATATTATTATATAACTGTGTATTCATTCAGGCAAGGACAGCAAGTCATGTCAAGGGCTGTACGGACTAAGTGAAGAAAACCCTGTTACTGTCACAAAAAGGTGAATAGTTTTCCTCAGAGGTGTTAGTCATTCTCAGACTCAAAGGAGACAGAGAGACAACTGTACAGAAATATTGAACTCTCACAAACACAAAATAATTGAAAAGGTCAACATGCGGCAGTTCATATATAAACAGAAACAACCCAGAGTGAAGAAAAATTCACAGTGCAGTTGTGCAAAACACCCACTTCTGGACACTTCCATCATTAATAGTCTGCTTTGCTTCTACTTTCTCCTGTGCCTTCTCTGCACCATGACACACTTGCACATTCCTTGCCAGTTTGCCAGTCGGTTCCTGGATGTCTGTAAAAAGAAATTAGATTCCAGAATTTAGCTATAGTGCCAGTACCTCCATATCACATTTAGATGAGCAGATGGCAAGACAGAAGTCATATGTGACTGCTGGCCACGCAAGTAAACAGCAGGCCTCAAGGTGAGGCTGATGACTTGGCAGAATCAGGCTCATTATTCTGTTTTAGACAGCTCCACATTAAAATAAGGCAACTTACAAAGATTTTACCTGCATGTGTTTAAGTAATTAGTGTGGCAATATGGGGCTGAAACCTGCAGGAGATTTAGATGCATTCATTATCTTTACCAAGTCACTAAACCCATAAAATAAAATAGCTGAAAAAATAAATGTAACTCACTAAGCAACTGCCTCACATAAACATTTTTGTGAATGTGTTAGCAAGGAAAAGTGATAGCCAAAAAGAATGCTGTAAATTTTAGGCAAATCTGTGTAAAAGAACACTGAAAGATTTCCTACACCCCTCTAATGGGAAAGAGAAATCCTGAACAAATGGCTGTTTGTGATAGCAAGTCAAAATTTAGGGTATGTGATCAAATATAATACTGACTCATTTAATCTTAATAAACCTAGGCCTACAGTCTCATAATCTGGGCAAAGAAAAAAAAACTGTTAGTGGACAAAGCCATTCCAGCATTTACTTTACTTTTAAAGACCAAATGTAAATACTCACATTAATATAAAGTAAGCTTGCCACTCAAAAAAAGTATTATTGCTCAAACATATTAGGTTATTTCACAAACATCATAGTCTGCTAGGGTAATAATATCATTTAAGCGTGTGGTCCGGTTTGTCTAGTGACAGCTAGTGAGGAAGAGATTGAGACCATGTGCACAGCGTGCAATAAAGTGTTAAGAACTGAACATTTAATTCTGCATGTGCTAAGTGGTAATGTAATCAGTCCAGTTTAGCGCCACAAGGAACCAGTGACTATTGCAGAAGCACTGAGTTTAAGTCAAGAGGCAAACATGGTGGATACTACGCTGATCCTTTGCAGGGTTTAATCACACAGCCAAACAGAAAAGAGTGCGCTGCATGCAATCCAGCAATAGAAACCCCTAAATAAAGTATTGGTTTAGTTTTAATCCTGTTATTTGCAAATACATATTTTGAAACTGTGATCTGGTGGTACAGTGGACACTGTTCATCCTTCAGGGGCTCAGTGTGGGGATGAAAAATTTTTGGATGTTATTTACATCACAGCACATGAAGGCCTAAAAAAATTTTCAAATAAGAAGTATTCCTGATACATGTCTAGTATTCACTGTTAAAAAAGTTAAATATGCACAGTTAAGTTCACTCACTGCTACCAATCAATCTACAAATGCACACAAAGAACATGCAAACCCTATGCAGACCCTGGCACTGTGAGGAAGAAATAACAGCTCTGTGTTACCTCTCTGCAAGTGTTAAAACATCTGTACTAGACTTACTAAACTTTAAACTGATTAAAACTAATCGTATACCTATGACTTTTATTCAGGTCAATTGATTACAAACTATGTGCGTGACTAATCTATCAATAGCTGTCAGTAGATGATTGAGCATGCATGGAAACTGCAGGTAATATCTTTACGAAATAATGCAATACTTTTTAGTCATAACACTATAATTATTGCAAAATAATTATTTTTTGCAAAATAATGCAGTAATATTTAAATTTTGAGTGGTAGGAATATTCTTCTGTAAATGGAGGGCATAAAAGAGAAGAAAAAAAACAGAAAAATGTAAAGATTGAATGTAAAGATTCTACTTGGTTTGAAATTTTAAAAACAATTCAAACCTTGTTTAACTGTTTCAGTTCTATAAAATCTAAACCCAAGGACACCAGACTTCATCTTATACCAAACAAAAGAACTAAAATAATATCTCTCTCTGAATGTTTGAGCGAAAATTGCTCAGAAGTGTTGTGTCAGTGCTCTGCTTTCCCTCTTTACTTACACAAGTGCAGAGACTGCATTGATCCAAGTGCTGCTGCTCTTACCATTGGAGCTGAGAAGCTTGTAGATAAAGGAGGTTGACAACTCTTTGGCAGAGGGACTGTAACTGTTCCCAATAGAATCACTGAACAAAGGAAGAAGAAAAAAAATCCCCAATTAAAACATAACATTTATATAATATAGCACCCTTTGATTATAAGAATAGCATTCCAAGTTGATATACAAGCAAATAGGTATAAAACATGCGGTCATTGGCCAATTTATTAGGTACACCTATGGGAAAGAACTCAGAACAGCCAGTGTGCTGGAAACATTCCTCAGAAATTATCATGCCATTCCTGCAATATATTTCAGGGACACATTCATGCTGTGAAGCTCTTGTTCTATTTCATTCCAAAGGTGTTCTATTAGATTGAGATCTGGGGAGTGTGCAAGCCACTGGAGTAAACTGAAGTCACTGTCACATTAGTGAAACCAGCTAGAGATGATGCATGTTTTGTGACTTAGTGCTTTATTATCCTGCTGTGGCTATTTTTGAGTATTTACAGATCCCTTCTTTAACAAAGTATTTTTACCATTTCTATAAACTGTAGAGACTGTAGTGCATGAAAATTCCAGTAGGTCGTTTATTTCTATGATGCTGGAGTCACCAAATGTGGCACGTACTGCACATTTTCATCAGGATCAAAGTTGCTTAGAACTCACATTTTCCTGGTTCAAATTTTCTTCAAAAAACAAACAAAATCTATTGATCCTTTGTCTGGATGATAAACAGTTCATAATGACATACACATGGATGGTTGTTTGGAGAAGCAAGCTACGTATTTGTATTAACATGCAGATGTTCCTAATATAGTGGCCACCGAGTTTAGGTTTATGCAGATGTAAACACTTCCATACATACTGTATGTGGTGAACATTAAAAATATGCATAAACATATTGAAATTTCAGCTGTTGAGATGTAAAGACGTACCTCAAGGCAAACATTAATAGCAAAACCTTCTTGGTGGAATTATCTATTTTGATTAAACTTTATTAAAAATATTCAAAGTGTTTCTTACAAATAATTGGAGCTGCCTACACTCAGTTTCCTGCAGCTGACTTGCTTCTGAAAGTTCTGACTTAGAGTAATGTCATCTGCTCTTTTTCCCAGTTGACCTTATGCTTTTTGAGCATATAATGTAGGTTTTTTTATGGGAATTGCTTTAGGAGCTAATTTTCAGCAATGCTCTTGTATCTTGGACATTCAAAAACATCACCTGGTATAAGTCAGTGCTTCATGATGTAGTTTTCATGTTACTCATTGCAAAATTACATATTATAAGAGGTCAGAACGGCCTAAAAGGAGGCCTGAGAAGAAGTATAACAAATTTACTGCATACAGTGAATCTTAGATATTGTTCTCCATGTCAAATCAGCATGTGTTGCAATGAAAAAGCAGTTACACAGGAAGGAAAGCATATTCAGACACAGATAGTTATTACTACAAAAATAAGCACTTTAACCTCATTGATTATTAAGTTGCCATGTGTATGAGCTTGTTGGGAAACATGCAATTAAAAAGAGAGTAAGAGTGTTTCAAGAAGCTAACAGTCTTACCTGAAAAAGCATTTGTCACTTTGGCTGCAAACCTGAGCAATAAAATCTTCCAGAAAGCCAATATCCCATTTGTATCTACAGCATGTCGTAAAAAATGTTTTTGCTGGTTCCTAGCTTAGTCACGCAGGACTGAATCTCACACAGCAGGTGTCTTCCTCAGATTTCTGCACCAGTGTTAATCCTTATATCACTTTGTATGCGGCATCATCTTACTAATTTGATTCACTCTGAGGTGCAATCAAAATGAAAGGCACCGAGGAAGGGAAATATGTGTCAGATATACTATTCATGACCCAAGGTATGTTTTCTTGCCCATATATGTAGCCTTTGAAGTTTCTATTCTAAGTGCTTACTGTAGAATAGCTGTCAAATATTTTAAATGACATATATATCTGAAACCCTGTCTATCTATCTATCTATCTATCTATCTATCTATCTATCTATCTATCTATCTATCTATCTATATACAATACAATCACACACACACACTGAGAACAAAATGATATAACAACGGTCATTGGAAACCAAAGTTGCCAACTCTTTGATCCTTGGATTCAACATCAATTAATTGAAGTCAAAAATTGAAATCACAAGCTGATCCAACTTGCGTGAATTTTAGCACAACTAAACTATCTATCTATTCTATTCTATTCTATAAAAATAGACAAACAGGAAAAATAAAAAGCTTACCAAATCATTAAACTACAGTATTAAGAACCCTCTTTTAAAGTAAGCCAATCAAAGCTTAACTTCTTGCTTATAACAGGAATGTACTCAAAACAGTGCAGAAGGTACTTCTGCAATCTTAAATGCCACCCTGACATTTTTCAGGCAGATGAGCTCTGGAGAGAAAACTAATTAAACACCACACTTGTTCTCTGTCTCTGTTTCTCTCTCTTTTTCACTATACCTCTCTGTGTCTCACTCTCATTCTTTCTCTCTCTCTCTCTCCCCCTCTGTCTCTGATTCTCTGCCTCTCTCTCTATCTCTGTCTCACTTTCTCTCTGTCTGTCTCTCTCTTTCTCACTCTTTCTCTTTCTCTCTCTCCCTCACTCTCTCTCTTTCTCCCACTCTCTCTTTCTCTCTCTCTCACTTGCTCTCCCCCTCTTTCTGTCTGCCACTGCCACTATCTTTACACAGGACTTACTTCTCAAACATTAGCCTGGTTGCCAGGCAGAGTCCGTGTCAGGCACAGCAATGGGGTAAAAAAAGACCATTGCAAGTGACCTTTCACTGCAAAATATAAAAAATGTACTGAATGGGAGAAGTTTCATATGCCTGTAGTAAACATTTACTTACACTAATTTATTATTAGGACTAGGATGGCATGCTGGCACAGTGGTTAGTGCTGCTGCCTCACAGTTTCAAGAGTCTGTGTGTGAGGAATGAGCACATTATCTCTCTACTCACATTGGGTCTTTTATTCTGGGCTCTCAAGTTTTCATCGTAATTCCAATAACTTGAAGGTTAGGTAAACTGTCATCTTTAAACTAGCCAAATGTGAATATTGTTCAACTAGACTACTTTGGGATAATGATCATAAAAGGAGGGTGCTACATATATTTGGTATAATTAAGGGTGCCACTTATATTTGTGCTATAGCATATCATATCAATTAATTACATCTATATAAACAATCAATTTGATCGATTTTCAAAACTCCTTACCCAGATGATGCCTAAACTATAATAGGATAAACTGGATAGCCCGTAATTGTCATTATCCCAAAGAGTCCCAGCTGCTCTATAAGCATTTCCAGAAATACAAAATCTTAACTGTTTCTGATTGTCATGGACTCATCTACACAAAACACTACTCAGCTTGTTTTGAATATTGATTGATTGATAATAACGAGATCTTCAGGAATCCCTTACTGCACCATAACTGTGTCGTACATCACAAATCAACTTTTCAAAGCTCTTAATGTGAGACTGTAAAAATTATTAATTAAATTTAAAATAATTGCTTTTAGTTCTTGTAACTATTCAGCAAGTCATTCTGCTTCAAATTCCTTTAGCTACACAACATGACAGCTGGCGTGGAAGCCAAAAAACACCCAAGTTGTTTTCTTTTTCAATGTCAATGTATTTTCTAAACTTTTTCCCTAACAGTTCATTCTTTACCAAACAATATAGAGAGTACAGAGGGACAGTGCAGATAAACTGAAAACGTAACATAAGGTTTCAGATTGATATGAGCTATTTCCAGAATAGCTAAAAACATGCTTTTATAACAAATAAATTCATTCTTGCCAGAAAACTGCATGTAATAGGAATTGCTCCGGAAGGTACTCATTATAAAACATACTATAAGAGATTGATCCATTTTATGCAGTAAATTGCTTTGCCCAAATTTAAAATTCTTATAATTATGTTTCATTCTGAATAATTTTAAATCTAACAGAGACAGCAGTATAGAACTTGATGACCTTGTGAAAATACTGTACATTGAACTTTAAACTGCAAATTTGCCAGTTGTGTCCCTGCTCTGGTTCAAAGTGTGACCCCCTTTAGGTTCGTAAGTTTCAATGGTAACAGAAAAAAAATGTGTAAATTATTTTACCTCATCAGTAATCTGGTTAGGTTCCATGGAATGCTTTTCACTATAGAAAAGTGCAATATAAACTAAAGGCTGTTTGTTTGCCTTCTTGTGTATCCCGTTTTAACCCTGTCTTTATATTTTGTAGTTAGAAACATTCATTTATTAATGCTCAACCTTTATCCAAGGCAACTTACAACATTTATGATACAATTGGTCACATTTCTTTTGGTTTTCCAATTGGAGCACAGGCAGGTCAAGTGACTTGGCAATTGGAGCACAGTGTCAGTAGAAGCATTTGAACCCACAACTGCAGGGTTTGAAGTTCAAAACCTTAATCACTAAACCTCCCTGCCTACCACTAAGGAAAAAAGCAAGCCATTCTTCTCCTTTGCCCTTTTAGTACAAACATCTCTTTAATTCCTTTACTCGTGATAAATCCTCTTCAGGATACCACTCTGCAACATAGTCTGTTGCTTAAGGTATTATCAGACAGAAGTCACGAAAATCACAAGGATCTTTCTGCATGACCTTAAGCAAGTTAGCTAACCTGGCTGTGATTCCTGAGGTGTGATGTATTAATAATCAGATACTATACATGAATTATCTTTATGCTTGAGTTGTTTGTGTTGTGCTGCATGCTGATTTATCCTTTGCTTCATATTTCAACATTGAATTATCATAATCAAACTATACACAATTGACTTCTGACTGATGGTGCCACATATCAGGTTATGCAGTGTCATTCTTTCTCACTATACCTCTCTTTTCTCACTGTAAACTTGTTTTAGACAGTGTGAGCCCAGAAAAACTGATAGATGCAAGAGGAGGGATCATTATATTTTTTGCTGTTATCTTTACTACCATAGCTTTAATATTTTAGAATATTTAATATTTAATTTTTGTTCTTTTCTTGAATTCATTGGTTCCACATAAATGCTTGGCTTCTAAAATGCTGGTCTTACTGCATTCCTGAATGTAATTTTTGTTTGAAAGTATAAGAATCAATTAATCTGTGAAAGCTTCCTGTCTACTTCTATAATCAATAGGACTTCCAGATTCTGATCCAAGGTTTCCCCTTATCCTATTAAATGGAAGAACGTCTAAGACTGGCATGAGATGTAGGTATTTTGCCTGCTAGTGTTGCACATTGGAGGTACTCCAGGGCTTTAAGATAACCATACAACTTTCACTGTTTAACAAACCCAAGGCACATTCCCTTAATAATCCTTGCATGATCTAGTAGGATTTACTCATGTAGTTTTTTGGGCCAGAAAATTTGTTCTTGAACCTGAATACTATGCATTTTGGACCCCTCTAGAATTACAGCTTGAGCAAAAAGCATGGATATGCCCTGCATCACCCAGCCATGTGTTTATAATAGATATGCCCAATACAGAGGACATCTAAAAAAGTAGGAAATCAAGGAGACAGAAAATGTAATTTGAAATCAATTTGGAAAAGCTACAGAAATGTATTTAGTTATATACTCAATCTACTGACTTCATGCTTTAATTTTTTTTATGTAAAAGAGATGGCAACATGAATATGGAAAAATATATTTCCAGCCAATTACGTAAGGTTGTTTGATCAGATTTCACCTCAGTGTCACTATTGTCTACCTTCCTGCTGCAAACTAATTTGTAGTCTTTCACTGCTGATGTAAGTTGCCAGTTAGTAGGAAGGAACTCTTCCTCATTGCTATGCAGTTGTGAAAATATTATCTGGGAATCTCCAACTGCAAGGCCAACTATTCCCTCTTGGCTAAGGTTGGACAGTGTTCTCATTTAGTGAAAGGAGAGAAATGTCTTCAAAGATGAAGGAGTGCAATTTATAAACCAACTTTCAAGATTGCTGCCAAAACTAATTTGGTTTATAGACCTGATAGACAAATTCACACATCTGTTTCTTTATTAATAAGAATGAAAGACAACTTTGAGTTAGTTCAACCAGGATAGTGACCCATGTCCATATTCTGAATGGCATGTCAAAGCAGATTCTATGTATTAGCCACAGATTCTCACAGACTGAACAAAATCTGCTTTTTAACAGGAGGACCAGACAAATCATTGGTCTAATTCTATTAATGATTGTCTCTTCTACCCTGAATAATCTATAGGTCTCATCCTCCACAGAAAATAATGTAAACTGCTGTATTGTAACTAGGGAACTACTATGCTGACCATATCTATGTATGAAATATTTGTATTTGAACAGCTGAATGGATTTTCCCAAAATCCAATAGACATTTTTTGGTAATAGGATCAGACAATCTTTAAAACACAATTTTATAGAATTAGAGACCAGATAATTCCATCTAACACGGCCCTGCCGGATGACCCAAACCTTTCTGAAAACCTAAGTATCTCCCCTAATAATATTTTTTGGTAAAAGGGGAGCTGTTCTACATAGCACTGGCAAGACAGCAAGGATAATTAGTGCAGTAGTTAGATTTAATTTTAACAACCTGGTGGGTTAGGCTACTGTTATGATTAGGACTCCCAAACATAGCACAATGGGTGTGAGGCCTCCTAAAAGGACAATGAAGACAGGGCCTAACCTAACCAGTCAGCCCAAAGAAACATCCTAACTACAGCTGTCTTCAAAATTCCTAACTACAAAACCAAAAAATTTCCAAGAAAATAACAATACTTTCAAATTCCAATCACAGACAATGTTCTCCTCATTTGAGTTTACTCAGCTAGGGCCTTTACTGTAAATAAACAGATAAAGTGTTCAGAAGTCAAGAAGTCAGGGTGGCCCGGCCTCATGGAGCTCAATCCACAACATACAAGGAATGAATGCACAGTTAAAGGGACAATACACAATTATGAAAATAACAGAAAAAACATAAAACATATGAAAAATAATAATTTAAAAAACAACAATAAAACACATAAATACACATTAATACATAATACTACAAATCACATTCTGTCTGGTGAGGCAGTTGGGAGTGATACCTGACTTTCCTGTAGTATTTCTCCTCTTTGCAGGGGGCAGCTTGTGTCCAGGCTCCTCTCTGCAGAACTTTCAACCGCTCGCTTGACTCAGGCTGTAGAAGTAGAAAAAACAAACAGGATATTGACAAGATAAGCAGATTGACATTTTGGTTTTATGCCTCACTGTATTGGTGTAGTGTTGCTTTTAGTGGTCACGAGACTGAATTCAAGCAGACTTTAGAGAGCTGCACTTGCTCAGATAGCGTGTCTTCAGTAGTTTCCTCCAGGATCCCACTCCAGAAGATTCACGGATTCACCAGACACATGAAGAGATTTCTTATGTTTTAATTGTTTACTCTTTTTGTCCCTATACTCTGACATACTGTATCTGGGTTGTACAGTATATTTGCTGGTGACCCATCATCTTCACACAGCAGCCCCACTAGTAAATTCAGTCTGTGGTACAGTGCACATAGCTTTATACCAACTCCTAGCTGTGCCCTCCTGAAATGTATTAGACTTTGATCCAAGGACCTTTCTTTCTTAAGTGTGCTCTCTTGCTGGCATTAGACTACACTAAGCTAAACTGCCCACATTGCTGTTGGATCCCTGCTTTATTATATGTGCGATCTGGTGTCAAAGAGCTGCTAGCAGGAAGCCTACATAAAAAACAAAGAAATCTGCTAGAGAGAGACATAGCACTGTGTAGTCCTCCTGCATTGACTGTTAATAATACTGAATCCAGAGCTTCCACCTGAAAGCCCCATCCAAAAGTCACACGCCACTAAGAAAATCAAGAACACATGTCTTTGGATATTTGAAGAGGTGAGTTCCAAAACCTGCTAAGTACATTTTTTGGCGAACTTTAAGTGAAGCATGGTTGTGACTCATCAAAGGGTCGGCTATGTGCTTGGTATTGAAGTGGGCTTGAAAACCTGCTAAGTACCAAAATATAGTGCTATAAATTTTGATGTGAGTTCTAAAACCTGTTAAATACATAACCAGCTTAGTTCCAAAAGCTGCTAAGTACACCAGCCAATCATCTCAGCGCATTCGCCACGTGACAAAAAAATGGCGGACGTAAATATGGAGTTTGATGAGCCAATTTCTAAATCAAAAAAATCCCAGGAAACGAAGCAGAAATCCTGAGAATTGGAAAAGAAACGTAGAAAAGAAGAAACGATATAGTGGCACTGAAAAGACGCCAAAGATTTCTTGCAATCATGCAGGTGTTGGTAGGCATCGTGGAACGAGATGAGACGTTGGCCAGCTCACTACGGCCGATGTTGAAAAGTTTCACAACGACTTTTACAAAAAGCAAGGGAAACGGAGCCAAGTTGCTTTTATTTTGGTCCAGATGTGTATTACAAAGCCGAAGGCTCCACGAAATAAAAAGCCAGCAAAGCGAGCGACCACTGTTGAATACTATGTAAGATATTTCAAAACATATTCTTAATAATTTCCAAATCAAACCTCTCTACTACCCCAAGCAGGACATGCTCACAAGTAACACTCTGGTTCTCTGCCCAAACTCCAGCTTCTAAGTTGCACATGCATATTATAAAAAAAAAATCAATTTTTATTTATTATTAGTTGTTACATAATTTAAAGAAAATATGATAAAACAGATAAAAAGCAGAAAGGGTGCCATCTGGAAGAGAGGTTAGATTGAAAATGGGAACTTGACAGGTGGGATCCCACACATATGGACACATTCCTCTTTTCATGTGTAAATGTTGAAAATCAGTTATTGATAAAACATATCTTCATCCATGAAGTCTTAAATGTCCTGAAAAGGAACTTCCTTACCCCTGAAGTTCTGGGAAGGACAACCATCTTTATATAAAGGATCACAAGCTCTGTTCTGGTCCAAAGCTGTTAAACTTGCTGATGCCCTGAAGGTAACAACAGCAGTACCAGTGTGTATAATATCATGTGTATCTGAAACTCAGAACTGAGCTGGTCCATGCTTAAATACAGAGAAATTAGCTCCTTCCATTAAACAAAAAAAAACACTCAAAGCTTAATTTTGTTCCACTTTCTGGAATGTTTACTATACCATTAAAATGGTTTAAAAATTATTTCTGTTTGAGTAATTATTACTCCAATATATGTAGAAAGCTCACATTGAATCACACAGTACATTTGTTTATTGTTTGTTTTTTTCTTTGCTGTTGTTACTGAAAGAATACCTTTTTAGTATAATATGATTGACAGTATATATAAACTATTTTAACTATGGTAAATACTATTTGTGATGCCAATAATGCTTGTATGAGATGAAGTGTAAGACTATCATAGTACTCTCCAAAGTAAAGCTTCATTAAATCAATGTGTTCATATTGGTTGTGTTCTTCACAGAGCAGTATGGTAGGAACACTTAGCTTTTAGAAATGGCAAATAAGTTAGTTTCACAGAGAGGCTTCCATAGGAGGATCAGAAAAATATCAAATGGCTTTCTGAGGCATAAATTATACTTCATATCCTTCGCCCTGAATGAAGGAAGTAGATGCACTGCCCATAGCACTGTATGGGGAAAGGATGTAGGGTCAATTTGAGAAACTGCGTGCTAGAATAGAAAACATTCAGGTAACTCTTCATCCATATGCCTATAACACCATAAGAACAGCCTGTTCAGCTCAAGACAACTTGTCTGAACATTTCCATAATACTAGAGGGTCACGATCAAGATTTGAAGGTCTCCAAAGTACATTTTCATGTGAAGAAATACTTTGTTACATTTATGTTAATTGTAACCCTCTCTAGTTTGAATCTCTTACTAATTTTAAACCAGTGGATGGAATCCAACAAATTTGGATTCAGTCTACTGGCTCTTTCTGGTTACTTTATACTTTAACAACCTTCTTGTAATGTGAACACTATAAATGTCACCATTATTTGAGATGCTGCTGTGTTCATAAGCAATACTGCAGAGTTTCTTTAGACCTGGTCATTGACGACTCACTGGACAACATTAGTATTTGTCTCAGATAAACCCTTATATTAATTTTGTAAAGGCAAAAAGGCCTGCTCTTCATAAGTAAGTTAAATATGACCTTCTTTTAAATAATCAGGTTCAGAGTATCTATGAATATGCATTAGATCATAATTTATTATTTTTTATTTAATTATTTCATCATAATTTCATATTTTTCTTTATTCATATAATACAAAAATAATAGTAATTTGATTAGAATATGCTTTTCACTGCAACAAGTTGTATATCCTCAAGTACTTTCACCTAACATCATGATAGAAAAATAATTGAGTCAAGATTTTAAGGTCTTCAAGATGTTAAACCTGGTATTGGTAACTTCTTCTTTTCAATCTGTCTACAGTGAATTTACACAATATTTGGGGAAGATTTACTTTTACCTAGCGTAAATCATCAGTTCTGTGTCTTTATTAAATGGTTTGTTTTTTAAATAATAGCAACAAGAATAATTCGATTTTGGAGTCTGTTCAGTTGGAGTTGTTTTGCCATTCAGCCTCTTTAATACAAAATAACACTACAGTTAGGCCTTCTGTAAAAGAATGAGTGGAAAAGGTCTTTACTATACTTACAGAACCATAATAGACCTCATTTAAAAGTATGAAAGTGGACATGACCATAGATCCAAACACAGACAAAGCCTAAAAACAGTTTAAAAGTCATATTTACAGCAAATTTTTACCTTTTAATACACTCTACAACAAGCTGGTGAATTTAAAACAAATAGTAAAAGCACACTTTATAATATAGGCAATGTAAATACCTGAGGGAAATTTACATTGCAGTATAAAGCACAATATACAGCCATGATATACATTCATACTGTCCTTAGATTTTCTGCATAAAGGCTGCTGTATTAATGAAGTGCACAGTAGGAATCATATTTTGCTTTTCAGTTTTCGGCTTGATGTTATGTAGAATTAATGCAATAGAATACTACTGCTGTTTGCATATGCTTTATCTATAAACGCTAAGTCTCACTCTCTTTCTCCATATGCATATACAGTATATACTGTTCAGAAAAATTAAGGGAACAGTTAATCATCACAGTCTAACATCAAGTCAGTTAAGCTTCAGGGATATCAATCTGTCCAGTTAGGAAGCATAAGTGATTGTGAATCAGCTTCACCTGCTTTGGTACAAATGAAAGTAACAACAGATGTACTGGACAGGCAACTGCAAGACACGCCCCAAAAGGGGAATGGTCTTGCAGGTGGTGACCCCAGACAATTGCTCTCTCCTTACCCTTCCTGGCTGATTCTTCTCCAGTTTTGCATTTTCTAGTGTCCTTATTACTTCTGGTAGCATGAGGAAGTAACTGTAGCCAATTCAGCTTGCACAGGTAGTCTAGCCTCTCCAGGATGGCACATCCATACGTGCTGTCGCAAGAAGGTTTTCTGTGTCTCCCAGCACATCTCAAGAGCATGAAGGAGATACCAGGAAACTGGCTGTTACACAAGGAGAGCTGGACAGGACTGTAAAATGGCATCACCCCAGCAGCAGTAGGGCCACTATCTGCTTGTTTGTGCGTGAAGGAACAGGAGGTGCACTGACTTCTAGTGTGCATGTTTCTGATCAAACTGTCAGAAACAGACTCCATGAGGGTGGCATGAGGAACCGATGTCCTCTAGTGGGACATGTGCTTACAGCCCATCACTGTGCTGCTCGATTGGCATTCACCAGAGAATACACAATTGGCAGCTCCGCCACTGGCACCCCACTCTCTTCACAGATAACAGCAGGTACACACTGAGCACATGTGACAGACGTGAAAGAATTTGGAGGCACCATGGTGAACGTTATTCATCCTGCAACAACATTCAGGTGGATCAGTGATGGTCTGGGGAGGCATACCTTGGAGGGTTGCACAGACTTCCACATGCTAGTCTACAGTATGCTGACTACTGTTAGGTACCAGGATGAGATCCTCAGAACCATTGTCTTTCCTTATACTAGTGCAGTGGGGCCGGGGTTCCACCCAGCACACAACAATGCCTGATCTCATATGGCTGGAGTGGGTAGGCAGTTCCTGCATGACAAAGGCATTGATGCCACAGACTGGCCCGCATGTTCCCAAGACCTGAATCCAACTGAGAACTTCTAATTGTCGTGAGTGCATACAGGCAGGCACGTGGGGGCCATACATTCTACTAAGTTACTTTATAAGTTGTTGTGCTAAAATTCACGCAAGTTGGATCAGCTTGTGATTTCAATTTTTGACTTCAATTAAGTGATGTTGAATCCAAGGCTCAAAGAGTTGGCAACTTTGGTTTCCAATGACCATTGTTATATTATTTTGTTCTCATTGTGTGTGTGTGACTGTATTGTATATAGATAGATAGATAGATAGATAGATAGATAGATAGATAGATAGATAGATAGATAGATAGATAGATAGATAGATAGATAGATAGATAGATAGATAGATAGATGGATGGATGGATGGATGGATGGATGGATGGATGGATGGATGGATGGATGGATGGATAGATAGATAGATAGATAGATAGATAGATAGATAGATAGATAGATAGTACCTACCAAATAATACACAAAAGTACACAACACGTGTTTTGTCCTAATTGGGGCTCTTCAGGTGTATGCACTTTTTGTTTCGCCTTGCAGGGATCGAACCTTGGACGTCAGTGCCCAAGGCAAAGTCTCAGATGTTGCGCCATAGTGGCTGGTTCGCTTACTTGACAGGGTGTAGATCATAGTATTACATGCATAGGTCTGATATTTAGGTGATTACATACCAGGTAACGCTTGTGGTTTGTTGGCCAGTCATCAGATCTCCTCCACACCCTCTCAGTTGCGAAAAGCAGATCATAGATATGATATATAGTACCTGGCAATATTTGTTTACTTTTAAAATCCCCTTATTTGCTCTTTCAAGGATGGTGATGGGCATGTTATGGTTTGGCACTGCTGTTTTCTTCCCAAGAAACTGGAAAACTCACAATCAGGAAGGGAACGGTAACTTTTGAATAATACCAAAATATCTTGGAAGAGAACATCAAGCCTCTCATTTCATGTTTAACTGACAGTGTGTCCACCAGCATGGGCATGTCATTTTATAACCTGCTTAATCCAGACCAGGATCACGAGGGTGGGAGCCTATCCCAACGAGCATAGGACACAAGGCAGGAACAAACCCTGGACAGTGTGCCAGTCCATCACACGGTAAGCACACACACCCACATACCAAGAACACACTAGGGCTAATTTAGTGTTTTCAAATCACCTTCACATAAGGCAGTGGTAGGAAACTGGTGCAACCAGAGTAAACCCATGCACACACAGGGGGAACATGCAAATTCCACAAAGGGAGAATCCAGGATGTGGACGCTGGTCTCCTTAATGTGAGGCAGCAGTGCTACCATTGTGCCACCCCATCAGCATGACAATGACTATAAACGTTCATGTAAATATGCCCAAAGAATGGATTAAGACAAAGAAAATTTATAGCTATGAAAAGACTAAGGTATATTCTAAAGCAAGCCTAGAGTTTGTTGGTGCTAACTTTCTTCTTGAAAACTATATTTTATAGAATATATTTTGATTAAACAAGTACAGTATTTTATACTAAAAAGATTTGCAATAAAAATTTGTAAAAATTTAATCAAAAGTATGTCTGTATATAAAAAAAATCATAAACACTTTACATGCTCAAAGCAATACAATATCACATGCCACCATCTACCATATGCTTGTGTGTTTCAAGCAGTCAAGGCTGCTGTTTCAATCAAAACTGACCCAGTATGGTGAAGTGTTGCTGGGTGTAGTGGGATGAATTGCCATTCCATGTAGGACTAGTTGCTCAGCTGATACTGCTCTTTACAAATTCTTCAAGCAATCTGCACGATTAGAAATCAAAGATAGTGTGAAGCAAAAACCTGTTGGGTTTCAAAGAATTTTTATCTGATTAGATAATGTCATGCTCTCCCTGTGTCTGCGTGGGTTTCCTCCGGGTACTCCAGTTTCCTCCCACAGTCCAAACACATGCAGGTTAGGTGCATTGGTGATTCTAAATTGTCCCTAGTGTGTGCTTGGTGTGTGGGTGGGTGTGTGAGTGTGTGTGCGTGCCCTGCCCGGGGTTTGTTTCCTGCCTTGCACCCTGTATTGGCTAAGACTGGCTCCAGCAGACCCCCGTGACCCTGTAGTTAGGATATATCGGGTTGGATAATGGATGGATGGATGGATTTAGAAACCAGCTTAATCATTTGATCTGCATTAACAGGAGTGGAACCCCTGGAGGTAGTAGCAAAAGAGAAAATTAAAACAAAATGGAGCCCCATTATGAACAATGCTGCACATCCTCTCTCTGATACACTTTCACACATTAACACTGAGCACTTTCAGCCGCTGAATCAGCGATTGGGAATGTCAAGTCAGAAGTTTTCTTTCTTTTAATTTTCTATCTTTTTAATATTTCTGGTGTGTGCTCAGACCATAGTTTGCATGTAAATCTATTTATCTATCTTTTTATTTATTTAAAGAGCTTCTGTAAAAAGCCAAATATCCTCCTGGGGACAAAAACAGTATCTGTCTATCAAGTGAGATTATGTACAAATAAATGTGAAGGAGATAAACAAAACAGAGAAACAGACGAAGTCCAGTATATATTTTTGTGGCAACAAGGAAAATGAGGATGTTGTATCAACTTAAAACACTGTAACAGGTTAAAAAACCAGTAGCGGAGTACAGGTCTTAGATTTAACATGAATGTCATAATTACATAAAGAGGTTAAAAAAAATCACATCATTCAGGAATAAAACATACACATGTTTGGGGATATAGAAGAAAAGCAGAGACGCCTAAGAAATCTTCAAAGAAAACAGTGACCTGGCGTGAATTGAAACCAGTCTCTTGGATCTGTGAGATGGTACAAAGAAAAAGAAATATATGGCTTATTGTTGCCCAAATTCAAAAAAGTATCCTTTATTCTGGAATTAATTAAAAACTTCCCAAAACACTTGTCAGAATTTCACAAATACACATTCAATACATACACACCTACAATTTGAATCCCTAACGTACCAAAAAATATTCCAGGATCATCCATATTACTAACCGAGAATGGTAAACCGGAAGGCAGATACACGGTGATGGACACAGGAGACATAGTGCACAGGCACCTACAGCGCACGTCTCATAAACCGTAAGCGAAGTCTGATCCGCCGCGAACGATGGAGTCATGGCTCAAAAACGAAAGAGCTCAACTAACGTAAATAAGACATGAAGCAACAACGCACCCATAGCTAACGACTAACGACACAGCCACACAGAAAAGAGGATTCTGCACTGCACCCCAGAGTCAAACGGAAGACACTACGGGGTCCGCAAAGGTCCACAAAGATAGTACGGAAGGTGCGAGAAAGTATGAAAGGCGCAGGCGCCTACAACGCGCTTCTGAACTAAACGTCCACACTACACAGCATGGTCCGGGTAATAAGAACAAACGAACTCTCCGTATTAGACGTACGGCATCCTCACACGTCCAAACCAAATAGCATATGTGGATCACATTACAGTGATGCATTATTAACAGTACAACCACAGAAAACGCTCCATATTAACAGTAAGTGCAATTATCCATATTACTAACGGTAGACAATGGATAACTAATGGAGTCACGGTCACGGCTCCAAACCGATCCAGCTCAACTAACGGAGCTACAAAAACGAGCCCGCATGGATACGTGGGTGCCTACAACGTGCGTCTGAAACCGCGGAAGCAAAACTGTCTCGGCTCCAAAACCAAACAGCTTGACTAACGGAGCTACAAAAACGAGCCCGCATGGACAAATACAATGGACATAGACGCCTACAACACGCATCTGAACCTGCGGAAGCAAAGCAGGCACGGGTTCAAAGCGAAAGACCACAACTGACGGAAATACAAAAACGACCCCACCTAGATAAGATCAATGAACGCAGGCGCCTACAACGCGCGTCTGCAAAGCAGGCATTATGGACTGCATTAGATCCTACAATAGTTCATTTGCTTTTGCATCTACCGGGGTAAATATCTGGCCACCAGCTGGCAATGGCCCATACTGCTTTCGCGTATGTGGACAAATATTACATCGGATTGGAACAGTGCACCCTGAACCACATCACGAACGCAAATATGCACAAATCTACGTGTTAGATCCAGATGACGCAATCTATCAACGAATGAACCTCTGACGGAGCTACAAAAACGAGCCCGCATGGATACGTGGGCGCCTACAACGCGCGTCTGAAACCGCAGAAGAAAAACTGTCTCGGACTCCAAATCCAAACAGCTCAACTAACGGAGCTACAAAAGCGAGCCCGCATGGACAAATACAATGAACATAGACGCCTACAACGCCCATCTGAAACTGCGGAAGCAAAGCAGGCACAGGTTCAAAATGAAAGACCACAACTGACAGAGATACACAAACGAGCCCGCCTAGATAAAATCAATGAACGCAGGCACCTACAACGCGCGTCTGCAAAGCAGGCATTATGGACTGCATTAGATCCTACAATAGTTCATTTGCTTTTGCATCTACCGGGGTAAATATCTGGCCACCAGCTGGCAATGGCCCATGCTGCTTTCGCGTATGTGGACAAATATTACATCGGATTGGAACAGTGCACCCTGAACCACATCACGAACGCAAATATGCACAAATCTACATGTTAGATCCAGATGACGCAATCTATCAACGAATGAACCTTCCTGAAAATGAGCAATGCACAGAGCTGATAATGAGAAACGTCGCTGAAGTCATAAACAATCACCCATTGGCTAAGGCTATAAAGATGCTACATGAGGTTGAAAGGGAGGCCAATACAAAAGCAGATGCAGAAGGTGTAGCGCCAACTACTATTGCTTTAGTGTTAATATAGGACAAAGAGCACGATCCAAGACGATACAATCTTCCCATCGTTAATGAAGTTGCAACTGTCTTTCAAAGTAAAGATGGTGAGCCTCCATTTGACCGCGATATTGTCCTGCATTTACGTCCTGATGGAACCAACAACTTTATGTAGCCTTCTCAAGAGTTCGGCGTTTATCTGACATTACAGTTAAAGTTATAGATACTCCATACCAGGGAGAACTCATTCAAGGACAACACACCATCTTTACTACAAATGTTGTGTATAAAGGAATATTCCAATATATCTTTCTAATGTGCCATGCTATGGGTTCTTTACTTCCTTTGTTCGTCATCTACACCTTTACACTCCAATATATCTCATACATACATCAATGTATTTCGGGTTACCCAACACCAGGGGTTGGCGAGCGAAGCGAGCAAGGGGCGGAGCCCCCTAGTTTATTTTAAGACAAGACAAAAAACACGAACTGAATCACATTTTAAATGCTTACTACAGTAAATATGCATTACAGTCTTCTACTCCTTTTGGAACAAACTATACCAAAAGGTGTGAATGTGGAATATCATCCTAAATGTTCATATCGTTTGGGATTTGGTTATAACATAGGTTCACATTCATATTGATAAATGTCAAATATTTGATTAGGGAAATAAGCAGGACATGCACAATCACTTTCTAATGTAGATCTAATATTTTAGCCATGTTCACTTTGTATGTCTATTACACAATAGCAGCAGTCCTTGAGCATTGTTCAGGGGAGCAGCAATGGCTGCAGGTTTTTATTATCAAACCAACCACTTAATTAGACACCAATCTTTGTTGATAACAGAACTTGTTATATAATTCTGTGGCTTTTATTCTGCCATATCAAGTCATTCTTACATTGTAGGTTTTCTTATCTGAGAATATCATCCAAATGAATTATGGAGTCAAGCACGCTAGTAATTCTCAGTCCTTCATTTTCCTTCCCTTCCACTACTTTCCAAATATTTTGTTATGACAGATACTTCATGATGAACACAATCAGGACCAAATTAAATAGTTAGCTATTGGTACCTTTGTGTCTCAGTTTTGACTGGTAGATACTTAAGAAAACAAGAAGCAATTAAAATGGTGACTGGAGCTCATTAAATCTAAAGGATTCAATTAAGGATTGGAAATCTTAACAAATGAGTTACCTTAATTATGCATAAAATTGTTGGTCGAGCAATAATTGGCTTCTAATTAAGAAATTAAGTTGGAACAAAAATGTAGAACTATTGAAATCCTCCAGGATCAAACCTGAGGACTCCCTGCACTTCAGTGAATTAATTTACGCTGTGTAAACAATGATGCTGGCCAGTTTAGTTATAGAAGACCTTTACATTAGCTAATCACTTTGTGTATCTTGTCCACTGAGGAGCTGAGAGTGCAAGGACAAGCATTTCATAGTTGATAACGGAAAAGCTGGAGTCTATGCTAAAGGCAAACCTGATCTCAGTTACAATATTGTGGTTTGTCTTACCACCCAGTTAAATCACCACTATCGAATGCACAAACACTTGTGATAATTTATCTCTGCATTTTATTTTCACACCTGCAAGATGTTGGAGCATTCTAGACCTGAGTGTGATTTTTCAATGCTTTCCCATCAGTTGATGCCCTATCATTATAATGCATTTTCAATTGATCTAAAAGCAAGAACGATTTGATGAGTTGCCTTTCAACATTCTTTTCCAACTAGGAAATCATTTGCTGGTTAGCTCCTTCAGACCATCATGATCATTGCATTCAGTATGTATATCCAATCTAATGACAGCCAGACACATGAGAGTTGTATCAGCTGTGGAAATAAAAGCTGTTCAAATACAACTGAACAGCAAATTAACAGACATCTAAATAAATCAAGCTGATTTTCACTCAAGCTTGCAGTTTAAGATGGCAAACTGGCAGTGTGGGTTATTGCAGGGGTCAATAAATCTTTGCATATATTATTTTCTCAAGCTCCTCGTTAAAAGGTTGCAGGGAGCCTTGTATACTTTATGTAGAAGCAAATCTTAATTGAAGAACAAGTGAACGCCATTCAAACTGTTGTGTACATGATGGAAAGCTTGTTTTTATTTATTTTTTCTTAAGACCTTTTCTTAAGACAAATTTTTAGTGTGGGGTATATGATCATTCAGTTAATTAATTATCAGTTTTATCTTCAACACTGCTGGTAAATACTTAAAACAATCAACAAGATGCCAATCAAGGGACGCCAACTTAAATGTAGGTTGAGCAAGGGATCTCTGTTTGACTTTTTTGCCGGGATGCCAGAAATATGAAGAAGAGCTATACAATTTATGAACAAGTTTCACAAATCAGCAACAGCCTATATTAACACTTTCACTTTCTCTGTTATGGTACTGATGTGGCCATAGACTTGCTTTCACAAATAACCCAAGCATGCTTGTTGCAAAAAATAAAATAAATATATTTAGAAAATAAGGATAAGATAGATAGATAGATAGATAGATAGATAGATAGATAGATAGATAGATAGATAGATAGATAGATAGATAGATAGTTTTACTTTTACCTACTAGATTTAGGATGGGAAACTCAAAATAGCCAGAACTTATCCTTCACAAGATTATTTCCACCAGTTACAGTGACACCACAACCATAATACGTTCGCTGGCTTTGTCCTCTTTATTGAATTACAAATAATAGATACTGGAATCAAAGTAAGTGTACTTATGGTTTGAGGTAAGTGATGCTTCTTTCCTTTCCTAGTCAGCTTTCTCCAGATACAGGGAAGAATCTTCAGCATGTTTACTTTTTCAGATTCTCTTTAAAGTTTTTACACTTACAGTATATTTGGTTGTTAGCAAAATTACGCCTGCTGGGTCAGTCAGTCCCGTCATTTAGCAAGGTGAATGTGTGTGGTTTTCTTCAGCTTAGGCATTTGCTATTTTAGAAAGGTTTTGACTAATAGTACACCTGCTCCAATTCCTGTTATAGGTGGAATCATTTTTTACCCAGTTACCCTTTTGGAGAGGAAGGAATTGTTCCAATTTCATTATGCCCACACCCTTAGCATTAGGGTCTCTGCTATACAGAAAAAGTTACAGCCAGATTGAGTGGTGAGCTTGATGGAGAAAAAAATTAGTTAGGGTCTGACAAGGACTTTTAAAGGAAGGAATCTTGCCATTGGTTTCTTAGGTTCACAAAGTCCCATCCTTTTAGGTTGATCAATGGTGCAAAGTTCTGTCCCTTAGGGTTCTCAGTTTGAATTAAGAGTCTTTGTTTGAACTTGGGTATCCAGCTCATACCATCCATCCAACCATTTTCCAACCCGCTGAATCCGAACACAGGGTCACGGGGGTCTGCTGGAGCCAATCCCAGCCAACACAGGGCCCAAGGCAGGAACCAATCCCGGGCAGGGTGCCAACCCACCGCAGGACACACAAACACACCCACACACCAGGGCCAATTTAGAATTGCCAATCCACCTAACCTGCATGTCTTTGGACTGTGGGAGGAAACCGGAGCGCCCGGAGGAAACCCACGCAGACACGGGGAGAACATGCAAACTCCACGCAGGGAGGACTCGGGAATCGAACCCAGGTCCCCAGGTCTCCCAACTGCGAGGCAGCAGCGCTACCCACTGCGCCACCGTGCCACCCTCCAGCTCATACCATTGAGAGCTATTACTGAGTGTTACCTGGTCTGTGATCAATTATATTATCAAATATGTCTACATTCTGCAGAGGGGCCTCGTCAGACAAACTGAGACGTTTTAGCTGGAATTAAGAGTGTCTGGCCTTGGCTGTTAAGCCAGGACCTGTGTTCTAGCCATAGCAAAAAAATGGATAATGTCAGTCAGTCCTACAAAATGATGGGAAATGGTCATTCTGGGGCATAGCACCACTCCATCACAGGGCACATTCACAAACACACCCATTCTTGCCCACACTGCACTGTTTGTAGTCACAAATAAACCTGTACTTGTTTTGGGATATGAAAAGAAAAGCCATGCAGATGAGGGGAGAAAACACAAATGCTGTGTAGATCGTTGTTTGAATCCTGGCACAACTTTGTCTCCTTGACCTGTAAGAGAACAGTGCTAGACACTGCAAAGAGAAAAACTACATTGCAAATGTGTTTTGGTAAGCTTACATTTTGCTGTCATACATGCTACTTTTAACAAATATAGTGGACCATATTTATTTATATAACAGAAGCAATTAAAATAACACATACATACAAATGGATTTTTTCTGTGTTGAAATAGGCTAACACACTACAATTTTCCAAATGTTCTATAATTTTATATAAACTGTAAAGACAGCCTATTATGCACTGAAATAAAACATAATGAAAGCTAACTGTAAACTGTAGTAATATTGTATAAATTTGTGCTGGGGAGATCAGCAGAATTAAGAGTTTACAGGCTTATTGGTAAAGTTTCAAGTTGTCAATCACACAAATAAACGGGGAAGCAATTAGTGTACTTGGAGTCAGCTTTACCATTCTAAGAACTTCACAAGATGTTTTCTGGAGCCATGATGCATATATGCACTTACAGGTGCATCTCAATAAATTAGATTATCATTGAAAAGTTAATTTATTTCATTAATTCAATTCAAAAAGTGAAACTCATGTATTATATAGATCATTACACACAGAGTGATATATTTCAAGCATTTATTTCTTTTCATTTTGCTAATTATGGCTTATAGCTAATGAAAACCCAAAATTCAGTATCTCAGAAAATTAGAATATTGTGAAAATGTTCAATATTGTAGACTCCTGGTGTCACACCACACTCAGCTAATTAACCTGAAACACCTGCAAAGGTGTCCTGAGCCTTTAAATGGGCTCTCAGTGTGGTTCAGTAGGTCACACAATCCTGGGGAAGACTGCTGACTTGACAATTGTACATAAGAGTGCTGTATCCAAGCATATTAATGGAAGGTTGAGTGGAAGGAAAAACTGTGGCAGAAAAAGGTGCACAAGCAACAGGGATAACCACAGCCTTGAGAGGATTGTGAAGCAAAGCCCATTCAAAATACTGTGCCTGCAGTCCTAACAGCACTAACAGAATTTCAAAAGATTTCTGGTCTCAGAATTAATTTGAACAAAAGTGTGCTCTTTCCAGTGAATTCTCAAGCACACCGTATTAGATTGGACACTTTCCCTTTCATCATCGCAGATCAGTTTAAATACCTAGGGCAGGGGTCTGCAACCTTCACTATCAAAAGAGCCATTTTGCTCCCTCTTCCTCCAAAGAAAAATAGTCTGGAGCCGCAAAACATAACACAGCTTATAAACTTTTAAAAGTTTTAATCTTTTTTTAGATTTTACATATTACAACCACGGAATACAACAAACAGAAGTGCAGTGTGCATGTGTAGGCCTACTTTGAAATAAATTTAACTGAACTCTGCAGGCCTATTTGAGTCCTTCCTATACCTGTATAAAATTAAAATAAAAACTAGCCCACTTTAATATAAATAAAACATTTAGCTGTAGCTTAGCAGCTTTAAAAAAGTAAACATAAAATTCCATTTCAGTGTGCTCTCATCCTCTTCAGGTTTCCCTCTCAGCCAGCAATCAACTGAAGCACCTGAACATACAAAAAAACCTACATCAGCTCCGGGTCTGAAATAAATGTGTTTTTTTTTTTTTTTTTTTAAATATTAGCCTATTAAATGCTATTGTTCTCACCTGTTTAATGTGACTTCTGTTTCTGAAGTTCGCTGCAGATCATCTCTAGCACTTTGAGCTACTTTTTGTATGAAAATGTGCTATATAAATAAATGCTGTTGTTGTTCTATGTCGGGGCTATACGATGTGACTTTGACCTTCACACAGGACTGCAGGCTCATGTGTGAGGTGGGAGAGATATTTGGACTTTATGAAGTTCATTCTTGAGAAAACTTGCTCACATAAGTATGTTGAGCCAAAGATGGACAGGACTCCAAATGCATATTTTTTCATGTTCATATATGTTTCGGGAATGGCACTCCATGTATTGAAAACAAGTTTGTCGGGTTTGGGGAGGTTTTCAATATCAGTCCATTTGTGCTCTTTAGCGAGAGTAGCCTTCTGACGGGCGACTTCTTCAAGATCCGCTGTCAGGCATTTGAACTTGGACACCCATAAATCTTTATCCGCTATGCGGCCAGTTCAATTTCTAGATCGGGCTTACTTACTCCTGTGAATGCGGATGTGTTCAGCAGGGATGGGTCGATGTCCAGGGAAGGAGAGAGTGTTTTTTTTCTTTCTGAACTCACTGAATCTTTCTCTAAATGCAGCTTGCATTGCAATAATTGTACGGTGGAAATAATCACAATTTATGTGAATGTTCACTGCTTTGAACTCTCTCAGGGAGGGGAAGTGAGAGAGTGAACCTTTCTGTACATCTCTGGCAAACACTGTCATCAGCGCTTAAACACCAAAACATTTAAAGTCAGAGAATAGATGCTCTGATATTTTTATGAACGATTCTTTCATGTATTCTCCGTCTGTGAACGGCTTACCCCTCCTTGCGATCTCTTGAGCTGCCACAAAACTAGCAGCTGTAGTTGATTGTGGAGAAGTGATCCACTTTTTGAAAGTATGTTTGCTCTGTTCAGCTTTCCGTTGCAGTTCCGAAATTGCTCTCTTTCGCTCATCTTCACTTGGGTATTTTTCAGTGAATGCTGAGTGCTTGTTTCGAAAATGTCTTTCAACGTTACATTTTTTGTTGTTCGATAATTTATCGCCACATATTAAGCACACCGGTAAGCCAGCGTCGTTGGCGGTGAAGGCAAATGCTTCTGTCCACGCAGAATTAAACTCTCTGTTCTCTTCTGGGATTTTTCATTTTTGGGATTTATTCATGGTTAGTGCAGGGGTCGCACACTCCAGAAGCCACCTGCAGGTAAAGGCGAGGGCTATAGACGTAGATGTGACGCATATTTTAGTTGACAAATTATAAATAAAAATTAGATGTTAAAGTGTATAACAGTAGTAGTAGTAAATAAACATTTTATATATTACATATATTATATACAAATTAAATTAAGAAATTGCCGTTATTAATTTTCATGTTTTTTTTTTTTTTTTGTCAAGGCCAAAAGGAGCCATTACAAGGAGGCTGAAGAGCCGCATGCGGCTCCAGAGCCGCGGGTTGCCGACCCCTGACCTAGGGGTAAACATCACAAGTAAACATAAAGCTCTTTATCAACAAAATTTTCCTGTCTGCATAGAAAAAATTAAGCAAGACTTGCATACAGTAGATGGTCTACCCTCCATCTCACTTTAGCTGGAACAATTAACACTGTTAAGATGAATATCCTTTCTAAGCTTATCTTTCTATTTCAAAACATTCCAATATTCATCAATAAATCATTTTTTAAGAAATTAGATTTAACCATAACCTCATTTATTTGGAATTCAAAATATCCATGTATCCAAAGGGCGACTCTACAAAGACCTAAGGAAAAAGGTGGCATGGCTTTACCTAAATTTCAATTTTATTACTGGGTAGCAAATATACAAGCTATAAAAACCTGGACATTGACACAAATAGATGAACAGACACACTCTTGGTCCGCAATAGAAATAAAATCCTGCAGTAAGTCTTTATATTCCTTGCTTTGTACCCCAATAAGTACAACTAATCGCCAATATACTAACATTCTAATAGTGCTTCACTCACTCAGAATATGGAATCAATGTAGGAAGCATTTTAAGAAAGAGAAACTTTTATTTGTGGCACCTCTGCATGAGAACCACCTTTTTCCACCCTCTCAAACGTACGCAGTTTTTAATGTTTGGAAAACATTCAGGATTAAATCACATTATGAGATCTGTATATAGACAAAGTCTTCACATCCCACAAACAATTACACTCTAAATTTAACTTTCCAGCAACACATTTCTTTCACTATCTTCAAATTAGAAACTTTGTCAAACAAAACCTCCCCAATTTCCCTCACCTCCCACCTACCTCTATATTGATCAGTCTTTAGGACTTAGACAGCACTTCTGTAATATATAAAACCATTTTACAGTCCCTCCCTTTCAAAGATCCAAGAGGACAATGGGAAAAGGATTTCTCACTCAACATATCAGAAAAGGAGTGGAAGGTAGTAATGCACAGAATTCACTCAAGCTTCATATGCACAAAGCATACAATTATTCAACTTAAAATTATATATTGTGCGCATCTACCTCGTTTAAAATTGTCCAAAATGTTTCCAGGGCAACATCCAACCTGCGAACGATGCAATCAAATTCCAGCCTCACTGGGCCACATGTTTTGGACCTGCACCAAATTAACATCATTCTGGACCAAAATCTTTAAATGCCTCTCAGACAGCCTTGGTGTCACAATCCCTCCTAACCCATTAACAGTTGTGTTTGGTGTCCTTCCAGATGGGCTTAAAGTGGAGAAGGACAAACAAACTGTAATTGCCTTTACTACACTATTGGCACGTAGACTTATCTTGCTCAACTAGAAGAATTCTTTCTTTCTCATGGGTGGAGATCGATTTGTTTCGAACTTAGTTTTGTTAAACTTTACTTGCTTATATGGAATGTTATTTGATTTTAATAATATTAATAAAATGTTTTTAAAAAAATAAAATTTGCTTCATAAAGTGAAAAAGTCTTAACAGCTGACAGATTTTTAAGGCACTTCCTATTATCTTCACTATTTGTCTCTCTACATTTAATAAATACACTGTGTAATATCATCCACCTCCATATGAATAGTGAGGACTGGACCCAAGCTTAGCAACTGATTTCCACTCACATATAGTGTTACAAATTTTCACATTAAATGGATAATAATTAATTAAACAAATAAATATAAATACCTACATTAATACAGTAAATACAGGCACAAGCCATTTGTGAAGGTTTTTTTAATGCAAAGTTAATATGCTCAGCCTCCTCAGTTAACAGAATAAATGGCAGTGAAATGGCAGTTTACTTGCCAGTTTTCACAATGCAAATAATAGATCACTCCAGCCCCAAAAGAAATTTTGAAAAAGTCAAACTATGTTAACTGTCTGTGAGATTTTGAGTTATTTCAAATATGGTTCCATGCTCATTGGTGCAGTGTTTAGCTTTTTTTTGTCTGTCTGGTGTTTAAACATTCTTCTTCCCATATCTGCATAGGTTGTCTTTGAAGTTCTGAGATAGGTAATTTGTAATTCCATACATCCTGCTGTGGACTGGCCTAGTTCAGTGCTGATTTCTGCCCTGCTCCTAGGTTCTGGCCTCCTGCTTCTTTGGAAACCAGTACTGGAGACAGATCAGTAGCAGTACGTACTGCTATTGGAGGTGTTGGTATAAAAAAAGCAGGGTGTCCAAGGAAGATGGTTTATCCCCATATCTTACAGAGCTACAAAGACATGGATCACCATTGTCAAACACATACATTTTTTGTAATGAAGAAGGAAAACTGAGCACCTAGATGAAAATAAAATGTGAACTTGCTCTTTAAATATGTCTCTGTGAACTTTGCAAGTTAGTTCAAGTGAAACATGGTGAAGATAATTGCTTTTTGAAGAGCAAACACTCTCAAGTACAACAGCACTTCACTTAGTAAATATAACAGAAAGGAAGAAAAAGCAACCTCCTGCCCCTTCTTGGTAATCATTTCTGTTGCTTTTCTCCTGATACATGTACTTTATGTTGTTTTTTGTCCTAAATTCCACCTCAGGAACAAGGATTAAACTGTTAAGTGAAGAGCTGTTTGTGTTTATGGCGGTTAACACTTTGTGAGAAGGTGAAATGGAGCTTGGTAGCAAAGGCTATCAGGCAGATGGGGAAGACAATCACATGCTCTGTTACATAACTGGAGGAGACGCAATAGATAGGAAAGTTCCTTTTTGTAAGGGTTAGTGGATAAGGCTTATATTGAATTGGTATAATTTTATGTTGTAGTTTCATAAAAAGAATATTAAATGATTTGCTCCTTAGTAAGAAAAATGGATTTGAAACAGAGCTTCATTATCTTTACTTATTGTTTTCCATATTTACTCTTTGAAGCAGTGCTTTCGTTGCACACATTTCCTCTGGATTTGGCTGAACATGTACATTTGTCTAGGGGAAGTTTTACAAGTTGTTTTTATGTCTATCTGTATTGTATTTTTTATCCTTAATTACTGTAAAGTCTTTGCTCTTTTAAAGTTGATTTTAGCCAAGAGTGTCAACTCTACTAGGCAGTGTTTCCATTTTCTTTTTGGTCTGATCACACTTCAATAGTAGTGTGGTCTTATGTACACTATTGTCAAATGTCACTTACATTATTTATTTAATACTTTGGTAATCATTTGATGGAAAAGAACAACTTCATGTATGTGATGCATGGATTGTTTGGTTATAAACATGGGTGCCAGTGGACTTGCGTTTGAGACTGTTGCATTTGTAGATTGCCCAGGAAGGATGTTGGTGCTTCTTACTGTATTAATTGTTCATTTTACTTTTATTTTTATTTCCTGTAAGTGTTCAAGTTGGAGTTCTGACTTCTGTTAAGCAATGTTTCCATAGATGTTCCACTCATAAACCACAATACGATATTTGCTGTGTTTATTTTATTTGCTCTTCTGAATAGCAAACAATAATGAATTGTTTTGATCTATTGCTGTCTATTTAAAATGACTAAGGCAGAAATCTCCACAGTCTATTTTCAATGCAGTCTCATTAGCTATATACATCTGATTTAGACAGCAAATAAGATTACAATACATCATTAAAATTTTATGTTTGCATACATACTGATAATAAAATCACAACTATATTTGCAAAAAATGCTTAAGTGTCATAACTTCTTTTTATCTGTAACTTTTATAGTACCTCAATATAGGTCTTTGTTTAGTCCATAAATGTTTCAGTGAGTCACTAATTTCAAATAACAGATAAATCACATCTAGATATGGCAACATATAGAACAGATATATATTAACTCATGTCCAGCTGGCCAGGCATTGGTAAAATCCCAAGAACACAGAACCAAATACTTAAAGCAATATAGTTCTAGTATTGCTGTTAGAGAACTTCCACACTTTTCATTTGAGCCAAATAATATGTGTACTGTATCATGAAATAAATCAGCAAAAAGTCAGGCCAGCTTTATGTAAAGTAAGAACAAAGCAGCCCCCACCACTTCACTTTGCACTAGCAAGGCATTGAGCTGCAAGACAACACACTACTAGAAATTAAGGATTAGTTACATGCTAGCTAATATTAAAAAATGAAATCTGAAACGCTAGCACTTCTCTGCCAGGAGATGAGTGTTTGAAACTTTGCATACAGTATATGCCATATATGTACAAATTATTTTCCTAAATTCCATTTTTTGTTTGCCTAATTCATTAAATATGGATCACATTTAATTAATCACTTGGCTTTCTGAACAATATCATTTTCCTCCCCCTTCAATGACTGCTTGCTAAGAAATTAAGTTAAAAATTACAGAGTGTTTTACACATTGAAGACTGTTAACGCTCTTGAACTTACCATCAAGATTCCATTTTACTAAGTAAGTATGTTTCCCTTGTGACCTGGGGTACCTCCTCTCTTGTGTGTGTCCTAAAAGGTGACTAAAGAAAGCTGTCATCATAAATAGCATCTGGCTTTAAAAAGTTTTGCTCCTTTCCCTCTTGATGATGAGATTCAAAGATGAGAATTACAAACCATGGGACAGGTTACAGTTCATAGTATCCCATGGGCACCCCCACCTGCCTACATCAAAGAGAATGTTGGAGATTTCAGCCAAACCACAGGTGGAGTGGATAACTGATCTTTGATGGTCCTAGGTCTGCTGCACTGTGAGGTGGCTGGTTTGGTGGCAAGGAAGACAAAGGAGAGGCAGCGTGTATGAGGTGCGAATAACAGACTATAAAGATTGTGATTTAGAAAATTTGAAGTATAACAGGAAACTCCAAAGAAGTGGTGGGAATGTTGAACAAAAAGACAGTAGATGTGTGCTTCATACAGGATATGAGAATGAACAGAAAAGATGGCAGCGGAGCAGTGATGGAAGTCTTGGGGTTCATGTAGTTATGTCAGAAAAATGGACAAACAAAATGGTGGAGGTGAAGAGTATTAGTGAAAGTGTTAATAATTGTTAAGATGATTGAAGGTAAATCGCTTATGTGGCCGTGGCATGTGCCCTGCAGGTTTGCAGAATTGATGAAGAGAAAGATTGATAGAGGTGATGTGTGAGGTACCTTAGGGCGTGGTGATTGTAATGAGTAGTGGCTACTATGAGCAAGAAATTCTGGGAGCTGTCAAGTATTCCAGCTACTAAAGGAGGTTCTCTTGTCTTGAAGGGAAAAGTTCATGAAAGCTGCATCAGAAGGAGTATGGTCAATGTGGCCATTGAAGAAACAGCAAAATGCAAAACTGGAGAGAAAAGAGATGAGAATGATAAGTTTTACCTTTCACACACTTAAATATGGAAAATATTATGTGAATTTTTTTTTGCTTCGAGTTCTCAATAGATTTTAAGTATCCCTGAACATGATTTAACCACATTCAGAGTGATGATGTCTGTGTGTGTTTCTGTCTCTGTGGACAGAGCAATTCATAAATGGCTCAGTTCAAAGAAACTTGGTGCAGTTCTTGGCACTGCACACAGTTGGAAGCCTTCTGATTTTGAGAGAAATTACTATATCAGATTGTTTTTCTCTACAGAGATAATGATTTTGCATTTTGTGCAATTTGTACTCAAACTGCAACACAACTGAAATAAAGACTATATTTTTCAACAAGACATCATTATTTCATTCCATTACATGTAACAAAATACAGTAGTATTTTACTGTTTTATAGTATTAGGAATAAAGGTGCCAGAGTGGTTTTTCAGAGCGATGACATATGGAAACAATTTTTGGTGCCCAATAGACAGATTGACATGAAGGACCCAGAAAGGACCTTTATTTATTTCGAGCCGTAACATGCTCCATACAGTAAATAACCATGAATAGATGGTAACAGATTAGTGAAATATCAATATGTTCATGATGTTAAAAAGACTGCATACAAAAACACAAGTTAAGTTCAGGTTTTCTTAATATGTTAGTCTCCTGCTAGGTAGTCAACCATACATTAAGGACTTCAGCTTTTTTCAACATATTAAAAAGCACAAAGGATCGACTTGATATACAAAAAAAAATCCTTCCCTGAATTAAATGGTGGTTTGTCAAGCAATAGGCTATGAGGAACCACACAACCCAGTAAAGAACCATAACATGCAATTAAAGAACAATTATTTTTACAAGTGTATACCATCATGGGGTATAATCATTTTGTGAACACATCAAATTTCTTTTGAAATTATGCTCACAAAAGTCTTCCATCCTCAAGAGTCATTAATGCTTACTGTATATACTAAAATTGGTCTGGTTCAGAGTCCTAGGTTTATATCAAAGGCCGGTCACCATCTGATTGTTTTCCTGGTGGTTTTATGGTCTTTTTCTCAGGCTTTTCTCCCAATCATAAACATGTCATCTTAATTAGCATTTCTCAATTCGTGCATATAATGAAATGTGTGCATGAATGGGCCTGCAAGGGACTAGCTCCCTGCCCAGCGTTGTTTCCTGTCTTGTAACAATGCTGTCAGGGAAGGCTCGCTTTATGACCCTAAACTATATTAAGCAAGTTTCATAACGAATGAGTGATTTTTAAAATGTATTTACTTTGTGAGGTCTACTTGCCATGTGAGTTTACAAGTAAAATACGTAACTCAAAATACGTAAGGTTTATGCCAGGTTCACATATATCACACTGTGCAGTCTTTTTGTTTCCTTACCCTTGGCAGACTGTGCCTTAATAATCCATGTTTTGCTCAGGGAGTTTAACATCTGTAAGCTTTGTCTAATAAATAATGCACCAGAGTTACTAGCAGGTTATTTAAAGTTTTTAATATACATTCTTTTTCCTTCAGATTCAATCAGTTGTGTCCATTTTTTAATCTTATCTTCTAATACCAATAGTAAAAATGAACAATTTCAGAAGATGGCTAAGGCGAGCTGCAGGTCAAGTGTTGATGCATTATATTTCTCTTTTTCCATAGCAGTATGGGCTTGTTATATCATTGATCTTGAGATTGCTGGAGACTTTTTTTATTATTCTTGCTGACCACTACCAAGCCCCAAATTGTAACACACTCCATGGAATAATGAAAATTAGGAAAGAGAAAAACAATTTCAATTACATTGGTTTGACAAAAAAAAATGTAGCATGCAACTAATTACAAGAACAAATGACTTACTGTAATCACATAAAAATCAATAAAGAATAAAAACTGCAAATTAAAAAGATTGATTTGGCAATGCTCATGAATTTGGCAGACGCTAGTGGACACATAGATTCCGCATTGAAATTCAAATCTGAGAGACATAAATCTTCAGGGCCAGACTCTGGCAAACTTACATTGAGTGCCCCATTGTCTGGCAAAAATAGTCTATCAACAAGTCACAGTTGCCTACTCTGAAGCAACTGAAAGAATGCGTTTCTCAGTGAAGAAGATGACAGTTGCCCATTCTGTTTTATTTCGACTGCACTCGATAACTTGTTTGCTCAAGTAGTCTGGTGACGGGGGACGGGACTGTTGAGAAATCAAAGGACCCTGCTCCACACCTTGGCCGTTAGTCTGATGGCAGTAATGAGTCATTGCTCAGGCGGAAGACTGACAGCTTATTTGCTTGAGCGCTAAAGACAGGAATCGCATTTCAGAAAAGGAGGAAGAAATTATAATTCTGTGCTCGTGTGGGTGGGAGGCAGTGGTATGTGTAACAGGAAGTTTTCCGCTTCTAAGTTTGCCCGAGGCTACTGCGATGCTAGGCGCTATTGTGGCTCCCTCAATTGAATCAATAAACTTACCGTCGCTGGGAGGTTCATTAGTCAGCTGTCAAAATCGGGCGACACTGTGAGATACGATGTTTGTCCAGCAGTTGACTAGAATGTGGATGTGCAAAGAGAAACACCCAGAACTTAAAAGCACCAAGACACGCAAGGTACCGTCCCATCAATGTCTCCGGCAGGTTGTTCAGGATGGGCAGGAAGCGCTGTGGTTTCAGCGGCATCTTCCGAGTACTGAGTTTCTATACAGTCAATGTTTGTCTTCGTTCTCCCTGTGCAAGCGAGGGTTTTCACTGTTTTCCTTGTGTATCTCAAATATGCACACGTTGTGATGACATCCATAATTAGGCTGATTTGTGTTTGTGCGCTGGTGGGGTGACTCACAACCACATTGCCAACACTACCCACAGACTAGACAGACAGTATAAAAACTTAAGCAGGACCTGGAAATAGGTTGAAGATTATTTAGGAACCGTAAAAACCAAGGATGAACGAAGAGGGGTCAGCCTGGTGACATAAGAAAATCTGGAATCAGATAGATAGATAGATAGATAGATAGATAGATAGATAGATAGATAGATAGATAGATAGATAGATAACCATCGGAAAGACCATGTTCTGGATGCATTTACGATGGCTAAAGGTTATCTTTTGTACCCCCCAACAGTGTGTTGCAATCTCATAGTGAGCCGTGCTAACTTTAGCGTTAGTATGAGATCCGCAGCAACTTTGTGCAACTACCAAAAACCATTTATGTCTAAGCCACGATCACCGGCTATCCGTAAAAAAGTCGCTAATGTTCCTTTTTATGAATTTGTATTATCAATCCATAAATTACATTACGCGGTCAACGAAGTTCTTTTAGGTAGGAAAACAAATGGTTCCTATTCTAAGTTAACGGAACAGGCTTGTATGAAATGATGAAATTCTTAGGTTCCGTAACGAGAGACTAACGCTTTTGCTCATTGTTTGGTACTTGTCCTGCCTCCAGTCCTGAAGAAAGAATTTATGTTTAGTGTTACATTATAGCCCACAAAAGTGGTGTGGAAAACAATGGGTGCCCTCTGCCATACCACTCCCTGCAATATTTCTCAGTTGTGAAATCGGATTAGGTAACTTCAGTAAAAAGAAGGTTGCGCATATGGATTTTAAATATTTGAAAAGAATGCGAGAGGAAATGTTAACATAATCATTAAATATCTCTTTCATTCAATTGGCCGGAAAGCAAGAAATAAGTATCTGAAACTGTATCAGCCAATCAAAGTTCCTCGTAATCAGAACTGAAGGTGCAGGACCATCCTTTACTAAATGTATAGACCTCACGGCACCGAACAGAATTGACACGTATAGACAGGCACATTGCTGGGCGCATAATGTCAGCCGCAATCCTTTTGCACATATTTGTGCAAACATTTACGGTCCAACTCTGTTCCAAACAATTCCAAAGTTTTTCCTTCCAGTTTACCAAAACGTACCTCAGCCTGGGATAGGTCTCCCATTAATTCCTTATATAATACTTGATTTATTACAAGAGTAACTGTTCTCATAACTGACCGCTTCGCCTTTCTGTCTACCGCTGTCCCTCCCAGTACAAACATCCCACTCTGAATCACCGCACCACGGTGACCGGGATACCGTAAAAGTAACACGAAACTGTGCGTGCGTGGGTTCAGAAAGAAAGTGGGACCCGGTCCGGGTTTGGTTCCTGGATTGCACATGGGTACGTGTTCGATGCTGCCCGAACAGGCTCTGGTTACCAGAGCCCAAACTGGATTAACAGAAACTGAGAATGTTATTATGAGACAAAAAGCCTTCAATTGAATCTCATTTTATGTATTTAATTATATATCTGATGAGAAGAAAACACAATTTCGTAATGCGGCGTTAAGCGTACTGCGCAGCCTCTAAGCACAGTGAAGAACCGGTACCGCTCGGGCGTCTTTAAGTATCGTTCACGATAACTGCATATATTTTCCTTCATGTCTCTCGAGCTGTTCCTAAGCTGCACTTAATTATCGATTAAAAGATCATCATGCATTTCCCCCAAAGACAAAGTCGATTATTCACTCCTCTCATTGTTTTATGTCATTTGATTCCCTTTCTAAAACCTAATTACCGTTCTCACTGAGAGGATGCCCATGTGTATTCTCATCAGTCCGAGCTTTGAACTAACTGTGTTTCCATGAAGAGGTGTGCATCTTTGTAGAAAGCACTTTTGTATCTTCGCTGAGCTGCTTTGAACATTTTAGTGGACACTTACTGATGTACTATCCGTCTACAGCAAGCCAACAGACACTGCTAATGGACCCTGAATTAAGCCGCGGTCGCTTCTCCCTCACTGTCAACCCTCCGCCCTCCTTAAAACTTATCGTCTCGCCACCCATGCGTCCTCCGCTCTTACCTTCTCCATCGCCGGTGGACCACTGCGCCCCTCGGTAGCCCGCCTATGCTCTTCCCGCTCGTTCCCACTGGTAACGCGTTGCTCGCGCCTCGGCGTGTCAACACAGACTTTGCTCAGCGGCACTGATGTAGGCACCGGGGCGCGCGCAACCTGGCACGAGACGGAGGGGGCGGGGCGCGTTTATCTTCCAAACGCGTCCCGCCGGAGCGTGGTACTGAGCGTCTGTGGCTGGGGCATCTGACACCAACGTCTCACTTACAAGCGACCTGCTCGGTTCCCGCCTACTCACACGGGACCACTCCAGTCCATTACATGCCTGCACTTAGTCAGACCCGTCCTGTACTTCACTTTGTATCTGTCCAGGATTTTTAGATGTCTACTCCAACCTGATCTATCTAGTTTGATTCTCAACACTTACTTCTAAACTGTCCACCATCAACCTTTACCTACATGAATATCCTGTCCTTAGATGTTACCTCCTGTTACCCAGCCTTTTTTCATTGCCCTCTACATGTCCACTGAGAAAGTGTTCTGTCCTGAACATTCAGTCCTGCTCCTGTCCAGGCTCTTACCATCGCTAGTAAGATCTGACTAGTTATGACTGCCCTGTCCTGTGCACCTTCTGCTTTCATCCATAGGTCTGACTGGTACAGTCCATTGAAACTTGACCTATTTCTGCTCATCCACCTTCCATTATCTAGCAAGTATCCAAGCACAATCCTGCCCTCTCCAGGTACGGATCCAGAGATGATACTATCTGCCATATGTCCACATTAACTCATGCAACCACACCTCTAATTGGACCTGACATGTTCAGCATGTGCCCACATCCACTCAGAGCTGACCTTCTCACCATCACCTACCTACACTTGCTGCCAGCTGTTATGTCCAAAGCAACCTGACCTGCACCTGTGTCTGTACCTTTTCATAGTCTGACAAGTGTCCATACCCAACTCAGACCTAACCTGTTCTTACTATTCAAACAGGACCTTCACTTATGTTTGCCGTTTCCATATCTATCCTTCCGCTCCACCATTCATTTTCATACCTAGTCCTGCCTTTCTGATACCCATGCCTACTCAGGCCTAGATTGTTCAAATCTGCCCCAGCCCTGTCCATAACAGCACAAGGCTTGCCAATTCCTGTCCAGCATTAACCCTCCCCCAACAATAATCAGCAGCAAAGAGAGAGTGTACCCTAACAGCAGGATAGACCACGAAAACATCTCTGTGCTGCTTGCATCACAATGAATTCATCCAAGGCGACCTTTACAAGCCGTAAATTACTTTAATGCTTCGTCTGGAAGAGAGGAGAACAAAAGCCAGGGTAACAGGGGGCTGGAGACTCCCAGAAATCATTGCTGCAGCTAGTGAGGTCATCAAACTGGCAGCAAGAAAAGCCAAATCCATCTGGAGTAGAAAGAAGAGAGCAATTGGCACACATAGAAAAATGCACAAGGTGTAGTACAGATGTAACACATGCAGGGACTCCTTGAGTTCAGAAGGTGTACTGAAACCTGTAGAAACCCATTGCTGTCTTCCTGTAGGTCATCCTGCTGCCATCTCTTCCCCAGGTAAACAATGCACAAACACAGAGCAATCCACATGATCGAAAAGAAAATGTAAATGAAAAGAAATGAAAAGAAAATCAGACAAGGCCACTTTCTGTCATTGTTCCATGGTCCAATTCTGATGCTCACATGCCCATTGTTAGCAGTTTCAATGTTGGGCAGGGGTCAGTCAGCATGGGCACTGTGACCAGTCTGCAGCTATGCAACCCCATATTCATCAAGCTACAAGGCACTTTGTGACTTTATGTTTTTCAGCAATTTGTGATAAAGATGCTCTTCTATAGGATCGTTGAGGGGCTAGCCTTCACTCCCCAAGCACATCAATGAGCCTTGGGTGCCCATTGTCCTAACACCAGTTTACTAAGTTGTCCTCCCTTGGACCACTTTTGGTAGGTACTAATCACTGCATGCCAGGAACACACCATAAAATACTATGATCCATTCATCTAGCCATAACAATTTGGCACTTGTCAAAGTTGCTCAGATCCTTATGCTTGCCTATTTTTCTTGCTTCCAACATGTCACCTTCAACAACTGACAATTCACTTCTGGTCAGGATCAGATTGGGGAGCATGCACTGGTACAGCGAGTTGCTGCACCAACCACACAACAGAGCAGCATGGAGTCTCGGTTGGCAACCCCCCAGGCAGACATGTAGTCTAGTCCCACCCCCCAGAAATAACAATCTATCTACTGCAGCCCAGTCTTACATTGGTGTCCCCTTGGCTTGGTCCAACCACTTGAGACCTCGTCAATGAGGATCCTGTGAGCCAGATCACCCTCGGGTAATCGCGCAACATGGCCGTAGTGCCGTAATTGACACTCCCTCGCAATGAATGTAATGTGCCTCACTTAGGACTCCGTGAGCAAACACTCGTTCGACATAAAAATCAAACCAGCGGTACCCAAGGATTCTCCGAAGAGACACAGTACCGAAGGAGTCCAGTCTTCATCTCAGGTCACTCGATAGTGTTCAAGTCTTGCAACAATATAGCAAAACAGGAAGCACCAGGACTCTACAGACTTGGACGTTGATTCTTTTGCAAAGAAATGGGAAGAGCCTCACACCCCTTTCCAGTGACCACATTAATCCCCCATGCTCTCCCAGTCCATCTACTGACTTCATAGGAAGAGTAACTAGAGATATGAATGTTGCTGCAGAGTTAAGTAAACCTCTGGACAAAGGCCTGGATCTTGGTTCTTATCCAGGACACTCGCAAGCCCAGACACTCAGACTCCTTGTTCTGTCTCTCGAGAGCCCCGATCAGAGCCTCCATTGACTTCGCAAAGATCACAGCATCGTCAGCAAAGTCAAGATCAGTGAATCTTTCTTCACCAACAGATGCCCCACAGTTGCTGGATCCCACAAACCTGCCCAACACCAAATCCATGCAAGCATTGAACAGAATAGGAGTAAGGACACACCCCTGATAAATCCCAGAATCAATTGGGAAAAATGCAGACGTTCAGCCTAATGTTCACTTGCTGTCTAATATATCCCACCTCTTGATAGGTGCCATTGTAAAGAGATAATCAGTGGTTAGCCAATTGACCTGTCAGTGGTTTTAATGTTGTGGCAGCATGTCTTTGGACTGTGGGAGGAAACTGGAGCGCCCGGAGGAAACCCACGCAGACACGGGGAGAACATGCAAACTCCATGCAGGGAGGACCCGGGAAGTGAACCCGGGTCCCCAGGTCTCCCAACTGCAAAGCAGCAGTGCTACCCACTGCGCCACCGTGCCGCCCACACATTGTAACTTATCATTTGAAATGTATTTTAAAATCATTTTACCAAATTTTGGTATGATAAAAACGATATGTAAACCCCAAATCCTTTTCAGCAGCTGCTTTCTATAGGTTAGCATCACCCATCCTATATTTGAATGTTTCTTTTCATTCATGTGAGGTTTTCGTGCTTCTCTACATTAACCCACATTTTTCAAGCATTTGACCCAATGTAAAGATTGCCCAAGTCATTCTAAATTGCTTTTGCTAGCCTCTTAGTATTTGCTATAACTTGAGTTCTGCTGTCAACATCTAATTTCTCAAATGTCTTCACTAAATAAGAATATAAATTAAATGTAATAAAAAAGAGAAAGGGTAATATTCCAGGGACACACCTCTGAGACACTATATTGAAGACCTAATCCCATTTCATAGCCCACTCTTCTTGTCTCTGGCCAATTAACTAACACAAAATCCAGCTTTATAATTTACCTCTGATGCCAATGGCTCCTTGGAGTTAATCTTCAATGCAGAATTATACCAAAACCTTTTTGAAAATTACCAAATCATACTGCAGTGATGTTGCTTGCTTTACGTTTGCCTGCTTCTGCTGGGGTAGGATCTTCCTCTTATAGACCAACTCCAACAATACTTCCATTCAAGCAATCTTCTAATTCATATTTTTGACTAAAGTTTCCATTGTTTTGAAAAGGACATATATAATGTTGGGTGGTATGATGATTTAGTGATCTGGGATCAAATCAAAACCTGATTACTGGTTGTGTGATAGCTACATGCTTTCCCCATGTCCTTTGTGTTCTTTTTTTCCAGTTTTCCTTCCAGATCCCAAAAATGAGCCAGTAAATTCAACTGGTGATTCCTCCATTGATGAAGACCCTGCAATGCACAGACTCTGCTCAATGTGCTGCAAAAAAGAAGAAACTGTATTCCCTTTCATGCTGCTTACTACTTTATCAGCTCTATCCTGGCCCTCACACCAATAAGGCAAACAAGGAAGCTTGGCATCTCAAGTGCTGCATTAGCATATTCTTTGGGTTGCCAGGCACTGCTTCATGGCACATGCCAGGCACTGCTGCAAGGATGTCAGGCCAGGATTGTTACAGATTTGTCCACAGTGTGTTCAGATGCTATTCCATGTTGCACAGCCAGGAAGAAGAAGTGGTCTTATTCACCCCTCCTTCCCCATTTTCCTTCTTTGAGGTACAAATAAAGACTCCAGCAACCATTCATAACAAAGTGCTTTATTGACTGAATGTATGAACAGAAAAATACTGTGTGATGTTTAGCCCTCAGTGTCACACCATGTTCTGTATGACAGGTACTGTGACTTAATAGAGGCAGGCTGAATATAAAGTAAAGTAAAGTAAGTGCACATGATTAGTTTGTCTAGTACAAGAGTCCCCAACTCTGGTCCTGGAGGACCACAGTAGCTGCAGGATTTCATTCTAACCCTTTTCTTAATTAGTGACCTGTTTGTGCTGTTAATTAACTTCTTTTGAATTAATTTTAATTGACTTGCTCTTTAAGACTCAGACCCCTTGATTACTTATTTTTCCTTAAGCAGCTGCCAAAAAATAATGAGATACAAAATGAGCTAAAACATGACCAGCAAACTGTGTCCATCACACAATATTTGAAAATAAAGAAAGATGAAAGTCTCAGGAATGCTGATCTGGTCCCCAAAACATTTTAACACTGCTTTTAGAAAAAAGAAAATCAACAATTTTGGAAATGTATGCTATTGCACAATGTGAGCAACAACAACCATGGAATTAAAGAACAGGTGTAATTAGCGACAAGACTCAGCACCTCATTAAGCAGCTGGTTGGAGTAAAATTGGTTGAAATTTGAGGCCCTGACTTAGTTGGTCTTCTGCTGGCTCACTCACTTCACATTACATTTCTGTTTGGGTGCCATTTAAGGAAAGAAATGAAGCATTTCAGAGGAATGATGAAGAAATTCAGTAGAACAAATCTTAAAAAACAAGTCAATTAAAATGAATTCAAAAGAAGTGAATTAGCAACAGAAACAGTTCACTAGTAAGAAAAGGGTTAGAATGAAAACCTGAAGCCACTGTGATTCTCCAGGAACAAAGTTGGGGACCCTGGTCTAGTATGTACCTATTTAATGTATGCAATGAAAGTACTTTTTTCCTTAAACAAAATAGTACAGACCATTTCCTGCCTTGTGCCCATTGACTCTTACTTAGATTAGGTGGATTTAATAATGTTGTGAGCCAGTGCACCCTGCAGAGGATTGGTGTCTCATGCACCATTTTGTAGTCCTTCTTGTGGATTAGAGTTACACATACACTTTTTCAGTCATCAGCTACTTTAACCATAAAGCTGACACCTAGAATATGTTCACAATTGCTTCAGAATGCTTTATGTTTCAGCACTACTAATAAAATCCATCATTCCCTGCCATTTTGTTAATGTTCAGCTCACCTAGTGACTCAAGCACACCTTTAAAAAATAAACATCCATTAATACAAAGATGGTTTTACTTCTACTTAAGGAATTCCATGGATTTATTCTTTGTGTATATATACAGTGGTGTGAAAAACTATTTGCCCCCTTCCTGATTTCTTATTCTTTTGCATGTTTGTCACACAAAATGTTTCTGATCATCAAACACATTTAACCATTAGTCAAATATAACACAAGTAAACACAAAATGCAGTTTGTAAATGGTGGTTTTTATTATTTAGGGAGAAAAAAAAAATCCAAACCTACATGGCCCTGTGTGAAAAAGTAATTGCCCCCTGAACCTAATAACTGGTTGGGCCACCCTTAGCAGCAATAACTGCAATCAAGCGTTTGCGATAACTTGCAATGAGTCTTTGACAGCGCTCTGGAGGAATTTTGGCCCACTCATCTTTGCAAAATTGTTGTAATTCAGCTTTATTTGAGGGTTTTCTAGCATGAACCGCCTTTTTAAGGTCATGCCATAGCATCTCAATTGGATTCAGGTCAGGACTTTGACTAGGCCACTCCAAAGTCTTCATTTTGTTTTTCTTCAGCCATTCAGAGGTGGATTTGCTGGTGTGTTTTGGGTCATTGTCCTGTTGCAGCACCCAAGATCGCTTCAGCTTGAGTTGACGAACAGATGGCCGGACATTCTCCTTCAGGATTTTTTGGTAGACAGTAGAATTCATGGTTCCATCTATCACAGCAAGCCTTCCAGGTCCTAAAGCAGCAAAACAACCCCAGACCATCACACTACTACCACCATATTTTACTGTTGGTATGATGTTCTTTTTCTGAAATGCTGTGTTCCTTTTACGCCAGATGTAACGGGACATTTGCCTTCCAAAAAGTTCAACTTTTGACTCATTAGTCCACAAGGTATTTTCCCAAAAGTCTTGGCAATCATTGAGATGTTTCTTAGCAAAATGAGACGAGCCCTAATGTTCTTTTTGCTTAACAGTGGTTAATTGAGGCAAGTGAGGCCTGCAGTTCTTTAGACGTTGTCCTGGGGTCTTTTGTGACCTCTCGGATGAGTCGTCTCTGCGCTCTTGGGGTAATTTTGGTCAGCCGGCCACTCCTGGGAAGGTTCACCACTGTTCCATGTTTTTGCCATTTGTGGATAATGGCTCTCACTGTGGTTCGCTGGAGTCCCAAAGCTTTAGAAATGGCTTTATAACCTTTACCAGACTGATAGATCTCAATTACTTCTGTTCTCATTTGTTCCTGAATTTCTTTGGATCTTGGCATGATGTCTAGCTTTTGAGGTGCTTTTGGTCTACTTCTCTGTGTCAGGCAGCTCCTATTTAAGTGATTTCTTGATTGAAACAGGTGTGGCAGTAATCAGGCCTGGGGGTGGCTACGGAAATTGAACTCAGGTGTGATACACCACAGTTAGGTTATTTTTTAACAAGGGGGCAATTACTTTTTCACACAGGGCCATGTAGGTTTGGATTTTTTTTCTCCCTAAATAATAAAAACCATCATTTAAAAACTGCATTTTGTGTTTACTTGTGTTATATTTGACTAATGGTTAAATGTGTTTGATGATCAGAAACATTTTGTGTGACAAACATGCAAAAGAATAAGAAATCAGGAAGGGGGCAAATAGTTTTTCACACCACTGTATATATATATATATATATATATATATATATATATATATATATATATATATATATATATATATATATATATATATATATATATATAAACCCTTAAGTAAAAATATTCAGTCCATTAGTTTTTAAAACTTTTCCATTGTGTATTCCTGAAGATTCTGAAAACTGTATTTATCTTAAACTGGCAAATAGCTAAAATATGTACAACAACATATACACATATGTATATATATACATACACATACATATACATATATATACATATATATACATATGGAAGCGAAGGTCTGTGATACAGTTTGCATGTTTGCAGCTGGAGAGCCACAAAGGGAGAAGATGAATCGCGTATCATAAAGTAATTTTTATTCCTGAGCTTTCAGCCCCTTCCAGGTGCCGTCATCAGAGGATAATGCTTAGACTTACAAGAATCAAAGGCAATATATAGCAAAATTAAGTGGTGGGGGGTGGTTTTAGGTCAGTGTGTGCATGGGGGGGGGGGGGGGGGGTAATGAGGAGTATTGGTCGTAAATTTTATTTATTATGAACATGTTCTTCTTAAGTTTGTATATGCTGGGTTTATGTTCAGATGTCTGTTAATTGTGTTGTTGTTTGATAGCCAAGATTCAGCCAGCTCTCTGGCACTTTTACTACTGGCCTTAAATCTTACTTCTGCATTGTCCCAGTTGAATGTATGTCCGGTTGATTTTGTATGCGTATAGATCAGTGATCGTGATACCTTCCTTCTGATGGCTTTGCGATGTTCCTGTATACATGTTGTGATTCTTTTTGATGTTATACCACTGGGCAAGAACTGCATAGAATGCTATAAACTGCATTTTGTGCTTCTGCTGTCGATTTCTTGTTTTTGGCATTGAAAAGGGCTGTGTGCAGATTGTTCGAAGGCTTGTGTGCTATTGTAATACCTGATTTGGACAGGATGCGTGCCGTGGCATCTGACACTCCGTGATGATAAGGAAGTGTGTGCCAGGTGAGATGGGGGTTCTGATTTGAGTCGATTGTTTGCTGGGTTCTCTGGCATCTCCTGTTCATTCATTGTTTAATGTATCTGTTTGAAGTGAAGTATATATACATACATATATGTTGCATAGTTTATTGTCAAATAATGCAAAGAGTACGCAACACATGTTTCTCCCTTATTTGGGTTCATCAGGAGTACACACTCACTTGACCCCTCTCGGGGATCGAACCTCAGACATCAGCGTCAGAGGCGAAGCCTCTTTACATTGCACCACGGTGTGTGGTTCATTTCTTTGACAGCCTGGAGATCAGGGTAATTACATTCGTAGCCTGAATCACAATCTGATTGTATACATACTGTACATATATATATATATACATATACATGCATATACATATATATATTGTACAAACAGATTAAGGATAAGCAACTCGAGCAACATGTTCAGGCTACAAACCAGCAACTTTAGCATCTAGCTCTTTATCCATTACAGTATACCACACTTTCTTTCTAATTGTTTTTAACAAAGTGGTTCTAACCTACATTGAAATTGTTAATTAAAGGTAAAAGCTTTATACATGATGCAAGAAATCTGGAGCATTACCATCACTGGGCACTCTAACTACTGGCCTTGTATGGTTGATCGTGCCCAGAGATGGGTAGGTTTCTGTCTGTGACAGATTCCTGTCTTAAACCCAATGCTGGCTTAAGTCCCAGTGGCCCTGAAGTGAATGAAGCAGGCTTGATAATGAATGGAAAAGCAGCCAGCTAGCAAATTAAGTGATGTGTTTAGTGTCACACAGTAAGTTCACTGATTTTATTGAGCAAACAATAAAAACAAAATGAAGATAAATACACCTTATGAAGGGTGGCACAGTGGTAGCACTGTTGCCTCACAGTAAGGAGACCAGGGTTCACATCCCAGGTCCTCCCTGTATGAAGTCTGCATTTTCTCTCAGTGTCTGTGTGGGTTTCCTCTGGGTGCTACAGTTTCCTCCCACAGTCCAAAGACATGCAGGTTATGTGGATTGGCGTTTCCTAAATAGACACTAGTGGGTGGTTCAGAGGCGTGACCACAGGGGCGGCTGGGGTGGCACTGCCCCCCCCAGAGACAAGCCGTGCCCCCCCGCGAAATGCTCTGTCTGTCCAATGAAAACTCTGGAGAAGAATAACATTTGATTTTCAAAACTGAGTTGCTTTCCAATCAGCCCATTTGAATTTGGGGCGTATCCGTCAGTGCCTCCTCCACTAGACAGGCACCGTACTGCTCACAGTTCACTTCGCGGCACAATTTTGCAGCACGTTTTGAACCTGTTGACCGCATTCTTTAATTAAAAGAGTGTATACGTTCCATTCTTCTTTTATTTTCTGGCTGGTAACACCAAAGGCTATGTATAGGTGGCTTATTAAAAAGCAGACATCTTCAACCTCTGTCCCTCCGCAAGCTGCTGGCTCCATGGTTGAGCCAGGCACCGCTGCTACCAACACGGAGCACAGCGCACCCACGTCGGGAACTGAAACTCCAAAAGATGTAGATAAGCCTACACAATCCTCCAGCTCTGCGCCCGTGTCAGGTACTCCAAACGTCTGCCTTCAACAAAATATACAGTCCGGTCTGTCTGACTTAAATATGGATAGCCCATCCCAGCCCATTTTAATTAATTATCCCAAGCGCGCATTCGGAAAGACACTCAGATGTTTTAGTGAAAGCTGGTATCAGTCCCGACCATGGCTTGAATATTCTGTTGTCCGTGATGGCAGCTTTTACTTTACCTGCCACATATTTAGTGTTTCCAATTCGGACCGCGGGGACGTATTCACCAAACACGGCTACACTAATTGGAAAAAAGCTCTAAAAAAAGATGGTGGCGTCTTCCACAAACACGTGTCTAGTATCCCACACGTCAGAGCCATGTCTGCATCACAGCACTCATCATTGGTGTGTCTTCAGCTGCATGCGAAAGCTCTTTCTCTACTTTGAACCGCATTCTCACTCCACTCCACCGAACAATGCTGCATTCAAGGAAGAGAAATTTAGTCATTCTGGCACATGAGAAAAACATCACAGAAAATCTAGACATGAATGAATTTATTTCAGAATTTGCCAAGCATAACCGCAGACTGGTCCTGTATATAATATCCAGGTTAAACACTGGAAACTGATGTCCTATAGCCTCCCATGACTACAATAAGCCACGTTTCTGTTCTTGCTCTCATATGTTGTATACATTTGACTTTATTGATATTTACCTTGTAGATGTAGCTCTTTATTTGTTCACAAAAAATAATAATACAAGTTCCATTGCCTCTGTTAATTTTATTGAACAATAGGTTATGATTTATGCCACAATTTTTGCTTTTATATGTTACATAAAACTATGTTGTTATTATTATTTAACCCCCCAACAAAAATGGGGATGGATGGATGGATGGATGGATATTTTTTGCCCCCCCAGACAAGCCAAATGCCCACCCACACATGATGTTCTGGTCACACCTCTGGGGTGGTTGTGGAATGGACTGGTGCCCTGTCCACGGTTTGTTCCTGCCTTGTGCCCTATGCTAGCTGGGATAAGCTCCAGCAGACCCCCATGTGACCCTGTTCAGGACTAAGCAGGCTAGAAGATGACTGACAAATTGCATTTTATGAAAATGAATAAAATGTTTAAAGCTGAAACCAATGCATATGTGACACAAAAAGGATTACAATATCACCAGGTCCTTTAAAGAAACTTCTTTAAAAGAATTTTAACTTCTAGAACAAGAATATTTTCACATAATTATCCATTTACAATTTTTAGTAGGCTGATCTCAACGTCTTTAATTTTTATCCCGTGCAAGTTAATCTCCTGTCCCTTTTGGGTGTAAATGATATATCTCTCCTACTGGGCTAACTTTATTTTTATTAATCAATGTTCAAGTGCTTTTTTCATTCTGAATATCTGCAGGGGGTCTTTAAATGACCTACTTGTGGCTTAACTTCTTACTTTTGAGAGTTTCTTTATAAGATGAATCAACAGTAGCAAGACTCTACTTACATGCCTACAATAGGAGACAATTTGTCACTCGGTTTCTTTTAAACATCAATCAACATATGTATTACATAATGAAGAGGTCCAAATTGAAAGACATTATTTTTAGTAGTGTGTAAAGGTCTGTATAGGTCCCAAGAAAAAAAAAGTAATCTTTTGGAAAAATTTAGGATGATATCTCAACTTGGAGAAACACAGACATACTGTATTTAGGAAGAAGGATTGTGTGTGGATTTGTCACAATCTGGGAATTGGGAGAATGATTTTCTTCCAGAGTGGATCTTTGCACATAATTGTCAGGTCAGTTTTTCTATCTAAAAACCAAAATATAATGTTTTTTTTAATCTGATAAAAATGAATGTGCCATAAAAGAAATGGGTTTTCATATTCAAGATTATGCCTTATTTGAGAAACTGAAGTTTCATATTTGTAAACATTGGCCCCACCAACACCTCTTCCATCAGTAACCCAGGCTTTTCCTAGATTCTCTCCCATCCAAGTGTTGGCCCAGTTTGAACTTGCTTAGCTTCAGGTGGATTACCTGTTCTGAAGTGCAGGTGACTTGACAACAGGCTGATAGGGCACCAGACTTGCAAATGGCTATTTTGATTTCATTGCCCTCATATTGTGAGTAAATGTTTTGTTAAAGAATTCTACCCTAAAAACCTCTGAAGGATGCTCCTAAAGGCAATCTCAGAAAGACTGAATATGATTGATGATCAGCTTTTTCTGTACCCAAAAGACTACATCACGTCTGGTTGTACAAGTAGATTCCATTACACATGAATATGTAAATTAACCTCAACTTACTTAATAAGATTAAAAAGAAAGCATTTGCTTAACGCACATAGAAAAAATAAAAAACAAAATGCATCCTCAGTTGTTTAAATAATACCAGAATACCAACATACACAGTTTGCTTTATTTTATCTTTTAGTATGTTACATTCCCTTAAGGTTATTTATTTCAAGCTAAAACCAACTGAATAGTATCATAAGTCCAAAGCACAGCTCATGATAGCAAAGTGCCAACAACAAGTAACAAATGAAACACAAGGAAAAGCAGCAGAGTATTTCTTTTTCAAAGTGCAGAAAGAATGAAGGACCTTCACTGTCACAGTGGGCTAGTCAGAGCACCAAAGAAGCTGCTTCACAACATACACAGGTTGCTAAGCACTTACACATGATAGCACTAACTTCTACATCAGCTTTCTTAACATCCTTAAGGGTGGGAGTCAGGAGTCCTCAGTTGATGGACTCAGTCCTTGATACTCTTTTTCATAAAACATTATTGTTGCTTGCACTTTGTGTAACGTATGGCCATAACACTTTTCAAGACTATGATCTTTAAATAGATAGATAGATAGATAGATAGATAGATAGATAGATAGATAGATAGATAGATAGATAGATAGATAGATAGATAGATAGATAGATAGATAGATAGATAGATAGATAGATAGATAGATAGATAGATAGATAGATAGATAGATAGATAGATAGATAGATAGATAGATCTTTATTGTCATTGTCAATTTTACAAAGGAACAACAAAATTGACTCAGTGTGAGGCATAAGAGTTAAAAAGACAAGAAGACAGGAAATAATAACAAACCGAATAGTAATAAAAGTACCACTGACATCTTATTCATGAAATCTACAGAATATATTTTTTTTTTTAAATGGAGAGACAGATGGCATTTGGGGTGAGGATTGAACTTCTCCAGCACAGTAAGGACTTGACCACTGTTGAACATTTAATAGTAGAAAAGAAAAGAATTCCATGCAGTACGGATTCCCTTCACCACCTGAAGCCAGAAGTTCAGGAATGTGGCAAGGAGGCCGACTACAAGGTAGCACGTCAAACCTGTCAGTTCAAAGTGTCTCCCAACAGCTGGAGCAGCAGATTAGGACGACTGAAGCCTGATGGTGGCTTTCATCAACATATGCAAATGAATCAATCAACAGCTCTCTGGACATGTGACAGATGGAGAAACCACTCGGGGCAGATGGGAAAAGATGTCAGGATAGAAGTCAAAGTCTGACCGCTCAGCTACAGCGAGGCATGACACATAAAGGCTGTCTGGATGAGCTGAAAACACAAACACATAAGACAGTGCTTTAAAGACCCTGAAAACATTCAATACAGGGCTGATAATTAACACATTTCTGCCAACATTCCTTAGGTAGCTTCAATTGTCAAATTTTTTAAACAGAAATTCCACAATTAGTGCCACCTATAGACCATATAATGAGCTATTCTTGTCGCAAACTCATTCAGAGAAGAACAGTTCAATACTGCTACCATAAATTGTAATGCCATAAGTAGAATTATGCAAATATCACAAGTCAATTTAATTTGCATTATGAATTTTTACAGAGATTTTTTATTGCTGTAAATGGCATCTTGAGACCACATAGTACCAAAGTGTCTGAATAATGGAGACTGAACAACTTAAGACAATTCTGAATGAAAAACAAGTAGATTTCAACTTGTGAAACAAAAATGAGATAAAAGTGATAAGAATGGCAGAGTCAGTTTTTCCTTCTTTCTAGTACTTATTATAGGGTGCTGCTCACATTAGCTGGAAATTCATGTGGACCTGTAAGTCTCTTTACATTTTTTTCCCAAATATTGTCTATTTATGTGTTTATAAAACTATTCAGGCAGTTTTCACTACTAAATGTGTTGTTATTCTGTGAATTAAATGAAGAACATCTAATGAATAATTTTGCCACTATATCTAATTCATTTCTGCAGGGTTATTAATACTGTCTTCTAAATAATCTGTTCTACAACTGAGACATGTTTTAGCAGTTTTATTTGCTTGACTTCATGCTCACACTTGCTGTTAGTAAAGCAAGCATGTTATTATTATTATTTGTATTATTAGTAGTAGTATTTACTTATTTGGCTAATGCCTTTATCCAAAGTGACTTACAACATGTGACAGACATCACTGGTTACATTTCTTTTGTTTTTTCTATTGGTGCACAAGCAAGTGAAGTGACTTGCTCATGACCACAATGTTAACAATAGGATTTGAATCCATAACCTCAGTGTTTTTAATATGTACAATAGGCTGAATAATACAAGCAACTACACAGAGTAATTAATAACATAAGCATTGCGGCGACCCTTTCATATGGTCTCAGATGGTATCAGTGGGTACAGGAATGGGAAAACAAGGGTTTAGCAAGGTCTAGCAGTGGTAGGAAAGCCTTTCTTAAGTGTTGAATTTCTTCTGTATTTCCAGTGTTGTTAAATTAGGATGAATGTACGCCACTTCTAGCCAGTTTTTGGAGGCTGGGGTGTGTAATTTAATGCTAAAACCCAGATCACTGAGAACTAACTTCCAAAAGAAAAATGCCACACAACTTATACAAATCTTCAATATAAATAAGCTCAGCTAACTAAGCTGACAATGATGACAACCAAGAGGTGTCCAGTTCTAAGAACTTCACTGTATTTTGGCATACCTACTTTACCCTTCGAAATGCACATAACACATATCTTAAGAGTATCATTTGTCAATTTAGACAATTTTTCATTTTTTTAATCACTATAGTTCTTCATTACATCAAGTCTATACTTTCACAATAAGTTATCATAAGGTGTTGTTATAAATGGAATCTTTCAGATTATATCACTGTTGGTAAAACCGTAAAAAGGACTGGACTTGTGAACATTAAAGCAAAGGCTTCATGGTATTTTGAATGAAGTAATTTTAAGTGTTATTAATTACATAAATGCCTAACAGTCTAGATCCTGACTATGTTAAACATGTAAGTATCGCAGCACCTAAGAAGATTTTGAAGAAAAATGCCCATCCTTCTTGTTGGTTAAAGAAAAAGTAATCCTTGCCAATTAAGTACCCTTTATAAAGATTATAAGTCAAACATATATACCATTAAACACACAATAAATAAAGAGGGAGGAATTCAGAGGACAGTAGGAAGTGAGGAAGAAGCCATTGTTCATAAGCCACTTTCGTACATGTGATCAAAACTGGTTTTCATTAATTCTTTCACAAAAACAAGACAGTGCTATTGATAATCAATTCATATTCTTCGAAAATGACCCAAGCATCTCTTTTCAAATCTGCTTATCCAGTTCAAGGTTGCAAGATGTTACTGCCTACCCTGGCAGCACTGGGAACAAGTCAGGAACGAACTCTGAATGGGAGCCTATTGCAAAGTATTGCATAGTTTAAATACTGTAGGCAACATCCATATCACTCAATGCAGGACCAGTTTAGAGTCACTAGTTAACCAAACACAGAAGGCTCTAGGATGTAGAAAGTCTCAGGTCAGGTGCCACTATTGGTTAGGATAGATTAATTGTGACAGCCCCAGTGTTCGAAGAGCACAACTATGTAAAATATTTCAATCCCATTTGTTATAAGGAGCTTACCAACCAACCCAGCCATACTCTGTGAAGTTCAATGGATTGTTCGCAATGAAACTTCTAGGCATTACTCAAAACTGACAACTGCCTGTTATTCCTTGCAGCTCAAATAAATAAATAAACATCAGAGTAAAGACATGTTTCTGTTTTTCCAGAGTTGCCCTCAGCTGCTGAAGTATTTCCCTGTCAATTTCCATATCATTGTCATTGATGATTGTTATTAAACACCAGTGGAGTTGCTAAAGGTTCTGACAAATGTACCTCTACAACCATTCTTCTCTGAAACTCATACTGATCTTTTCAACTCATTTTTGATGATGGCTTTCTTTTCCTTCTGCCATTTCATTATAAAAGGCCACACCTATTCAATATGGTTCAGGGATATGAGGGGCAAGAGCCCATCCCGATAGCACTGGGGCCAGCCAATCACAGGGCACAAGCTTGCTTATGTTAATTTTAACTAGATTATTGATACTTATTTGCTTGATACACAACATGCATCCTTCACATACTCTTAATATTCCCTTTGTTTTAGTAGTTTTGTTTATAATTATATTTCCGGATGAGGATGAACTAACTGGTTTGCTGTACTGTAACATAAGCTGATATGAAAACTGAAGAGCAACCTTCGCTCTTATGTACCTTTTCAATGATGTCCATATTCTTGACACATTTATACAATTAAAGGACAGGTACAACCATTGATGCAAAATGTTCCCAGATTTGTAACGCTATTAAACAGCAGAACAATGAAGGAGGGAATATAGAGGGTCAGTCATTAAAGTCAGGATGTCGTACTTCTGCCATTCCTTCCCTTGAGGTCAAATCAGTGTTTGTCTCAAGTGGCCAATTTTGCTTTGTAGTAATTGAATTTCATTTAAATGGGTGGGATTGTATGTTAAAAAAAGTAAAAAATAACTGATACATTTTCAACACATAAACATCCTGTACACTTTCAATAAACACAGCTGAACCAAGATAAAAAATGAGTAGCATATTCAGGTACAAAACAGCCTGGTTTGGCAACTGTGCAGCCATACTCTGAAATCAAAAGATTTGAAAACTCAGGAAGAGGAGAAGACAGGACTTATTAGCTACACCACAAAAACATTTACAAACTAGTAATGTGAAAACGACACCCCCATCTAGCAGAGAGCGGGCCGCTAGTCTAATGACCTAGAAGAGACGTTAAGTGGAAATTATGTGTCACTTTAAAGGTGACTTTTCCAGATCGTAGCCTTCATTTATATAAACTTAGCCAGTCTGAGGCATTCAGCAGGGTGCTTCAGTGAAGTCGATCATCTAATGTGACACACTCATAAACTGACACCAACTAGTTTGTGACTGGCTAGGATAAAATCAAACGGGTCTGATTTTCTGGTTAGTCGGAAGGGTGGGCTCTTTACGTGTGAAAGTTGAGAACAAATGAGCATTAGCCTGGGAGTACAATATGTTGAATGTAGTGATGTGGAACAAGGAACACATGTGTTTGGAACCTCACAATTAGAAGAGAAACTTGTCTGCCTGATGTCTCCAGTGTTATGTACTAAAACAGAATGGAAAATAAAAAATAAAAAAGGGTAGACACTGCAGCTGAACACTATTAACACTATAAACCCTTCACAAAGTGCTGTACAGTCCAGCTCCATCAGGCAGCATGAGGGCAGTGGACCACGCAAACAAAAGAGAAGATTGTCAGCTTGATTTCTCGTATTGTATATACCACAAAATAAATAAATAAATTGCAGATACTGCAGCTGAACCCACTTGGTCTTTCAGGCAGGAAGCTATTGGCTGTGAGAAAGAGGTGCAGGCACAACTGGACCGGAAGATCAGCGCTCGGTTGGTGAATGTTTACTGGGCTGTGATATTTAGTCAGGTAATTTGACACAGTTTAGAGAAGAGATCAGTGACTGGGATCGGCAACTTTGACATACTCCACAACAAAAGGTTGCATAATGTGACATCTGCTTTAGCGGCCCAATTGGAAAAGCAAGAATCCATCTGGGAGGTAAGCCACGGCTGTGCAACTAACTCAATGGTCTTTTACTAACAAACAACCATCTTGTGATTCACACTCTTCTTTCACACACTATAACAAGCATTACATCAAACAGATCCACTGAGGGGCAGGACACGTCTTAGGTACCTCCTATGTGGAGTTTGCATGTACTGCCATGTTGGTGTGGGTCTCCTGGGTTTCCTGCCACAGTCCATAGACATGTAGGTTAGGTGAATTGGCAATCCTAAATTAGCCCATGTGTGTGGTTGGGGTGTGTGTGTGTGTGTGTATGTTCGCCTGGTGATGGACTGGCACCCTGTCCAGGGATTATTCCTGCCTTGTGCCCTATGCTAGCTGGGAGAGGCTCCAGCAGACCCCAGTAACCCTATTCGGGATCCAATGATTATATTCAACTGAATTCTGAGGTGATCACATGGCCTTATTGGGCTAAGTCTGCATTTTAGAAGTAATACACTCTTAAAAATAAAACTGCCAGAGCAGTTCTTCAGAGCAATGACATATGGGAAACACATTTGGTTCCTAAAAGACCCATAACATGAAGCTTCCAGAAAGAACTTGCATTTATTCAGATCCGTAACAGACTCCATAAAGTAAATAACCATGAATAAATGGTAACTGATTTGTAAAACACTAATGGCCCGTGATTTGAAAAGACTCTTGCTGCATACAATAGCATAGGCCAGGTTATCTTACTCTGTTACTGTCGTGCTATTTAGCCTACCATAAATTAAAGCACAAAGAATCAACAAAGAATCAACTTCACATTCAAAGAATCCTTCCTAGAATGAAATGGTGCTTTTTAAAGCAACAGTTCGTTATAGAACCAAAGAACCAGGTAAGGAACCATAAAATGCAATTAAAAAAAAAAACATTATTTTTAAGAGTGATATAGGTTCACTGCTAATTCTGGGATTCTTGTAGAAAAGCAAGGGGGTAAAATTAGTCATTCACCTAAGAAAGTTTTTAGGGTCTCGACTGTCTTTCAAGCATACAAAGCACACTTGAACCTGAGAGATTCTACCTGACCTTCAAAAAAGACCCTCTACTGTAAATCTGAACAATAATTTACAGACTGGTAATTACATCTCATTATAGCATATATACAGTGGGACAGACGGTCAGGGCCCTTTCCTAGCCAGGGCGCCTCCATAACAGACGGACTGGGGCGCGGACATTTACAGGGCATTACCTCTCCCAGTGCGGCGGATGGCAGCCCCCCTGGGTTGCAGCAGTGCCTTGGATTCCCACAGGGTTCCATGGGTGTTAGAGTTTGGCACAGCTCTGTTGGGTTCCGTAGATGCCACCAGGGGGTGCTGCACGGACTGCAGAGCCCTATTAAAACAGGCTTCTACCACACCTGTGAGTACTTCCAGATCATGCTGATGGGTCACCTGAAGTGCTCCCAGATGCAGCATAAAGGGGACTTTCTCACTTCACTCAGACAGACAGACAGACAGACACACACACAGCTTGCCTGGAGTAGTGGAGGTGGAAGGAGAGACAGAGGAAGAGTGAAAGAAGAAGAAAAGAGAGGAATTGTTGTGTCCTTTATACTGTATGTACTGCACATCTGTGCTTGTTATACTGTGCTAGCCAGTGGGAAACTGGGTAAATATTTCTCACAGCAGAATAACACGTGTTGTGTTTGTGAACTTGTGTCTGCTCTGCCTGTGTTAGGTTTGAGGAGCTTGTGCGCCCCCAGCAGGCCACAGCAGTTTGTAGCAAAATTAAGAGCCTAGACACAACACTGGAGAATGAGGTAAAGTACAGGTCTTGACTTAACTGTTAAAAGCAGCAATGAATTATGCTAATCTAGAAAATCTCATCAAATGCAGTGGCTTATCCATTTTCAAGCAGCAGCCCTCAAGAACAGCTCCCCATACTCATTTAGACTAATCCATGCTGGCATTCTCCAACATAACAGATGAAGCAGTCTTTTAGAGGCAGTGCCTGTAATACAGTATACTCACAGAAAACCAATGGACGGTATTACAGCTGCAACCAATGGACATCAATCGCCTACAGTTGGTTCCTGCTTCAGCCCGCACACCATAGATTGGCACCATGCCCTCGTGGAAATGAAACGGACAAGCAGGTTAATAAATGGACGGCTGCGTAAAAGATGCATACTTATCGCCTATTTTTTCTTCTCATTGTGTGCATCTTTACATGATATTTCATTCATAGTCCGTACACTTGTAATATCTTTCAGCGTTACGGGGGATTCGGCAGTTCCAGGCTCACGACTGAAGCTACACTGAACAGGAGGTTGGCTTTTCAAGGAATACACATTTACACCCAAATAGTACTTTCAACATTAAAGCAGACACCGCATCGACAAACGTTGCGCATCCCTCTTTCTAAATTATGACCGTAACGGACATCGGCCTGGCTTTAACTGCTTTTGTCAGATCCGACTGCATGGCAGTAGTGAGGCTCCCTCTGCTGTTCTATACAAAAGACTGCAATATTGGACATCAAATTCAAAGGGCTAAACAAAGATCATCATAAAATAACAGAACTACAGATGCGTAAGAACGAACACACGGTAATGTTAACATGAACGAAACTCGTTAATTACTTTAATCTCTATTTAATCCGCCCATATTCGGTACTATTCAGGGTATACAGTACAACCTGCAGAATCAGTCACGGGTGAGAGCTAGCACTGGACGGGACACCATTTTATTCTTTTTCCGGATTGCTATTGGCTAACTCGCCAGTTGCAAACTGAATGTTTCTGTTCATTTTCATTTTGGTTCATGTCGCCGTGTCTTCCTTTTATTAGGCTACTGTGTTTCCGTTAGATTTGTGCAATACTTCTAAACATCTTTGTATCAAAAAGACTCCACCCATCTCAATTAAAAGAGTGCAGTGCACTGTATGATAGTTATGTGCTAGAAAGAAAAAAGACACTTGCTAAGATTAACACCCATGGGATCTAAAATGCACGAAAAATATAAACACTTTTTCCCCTTAAATGTTGATTTTACACTGCTACGTACTTCTTAAGAATAATCTTAGTATGTACTGAATATATCACATACGCAGCTTCAAGATATTGACAGTTTCAACTGATTTGTGTGTGTGTGTGTGTTGAATTCATCTGACTGCAATTTTGGGCCCTGGAAGCTTGTTACCTAAATCAGTTAGTTGTCTGTTACTGCCGTTATTCTTTTTTGTCATTTTTCTTGGGACTTTTTTCCAAATGTTTTGTAACCTGGAAAAGATCGGTACTTTCTAAGGACTTCACGGCTTACTCTTTTCAGGCGTCAAGCCATCTCCTTGCCCGCTTAAGAGAGACCATGGTCACGGGGTTGGCTGGAGCCTGTCCTAGCTACTGTAAAGTTATGTTGTCACTGATGGATTACATTACACGGGTAAATGTTCATTATATTAGAATGGGAATAGGAATATGCCTACATTTAGACTTGCTATGTTAATTTCCCTGTTGAGCTGTAATGTGTCAGAAAGCAGTGTTTATAAAGTTAAGCATTTAAGATCTGGGAGGATATGTGATTGGAAGAAAGATTGTTTTTATTTTGATTTGACTGCCATGTGCTAGCAGCTACAGAGAATATTGCCTTTTTATTTTGAGACAGAAATCTGCCTCCATCCAGTTGTTTTTGTTCCTAAAAAGGATTCCATCCACCTTAGAAATGAAATCTTGTTACACTAGGATAGGGAACAAGGCAGGAACCCTAGGCCGGGCGTCAGGGTGACCAGGTACACCCCAAAAACACACTGAATGTCTTTGTACAGCGTGAGGAAAACGGAAAGAGATCATACAAACTCCACGCAGGACCCGGGACGCTAACCCTGGTCTCCTTACTGCAAGGCACCGTTGCTGCTGCCATTTTCAGACGGAATATACAGTTGTGTACGAGAATAGTGTAACGCGAATAAGTCTGCCTTGGGACTGAAATCTCGCGGAAATTCGTTTGCACAACGTTAACATTAACTCACCTAACTAGTCGTTTTGTCTTACCATTCACACTTAAATTGCATGTTTGACCAATGCCGTATTGACAGCCCTCTCCAAAGTGTATAAATTTGAAAGCGCCGCGTGAGGGCGTCAGGATTGCCAGCTTTGATGTGCATTTTACAGCCCAATCACAGTCAAAAACCCACCCAATCTCACAAAACTTCGCCCATCATTGGTTAGTCCATTTCAAGCCTTCAAATTGCCTCACAAATATGTAAATATCCATGAACGTCATTGCCCTGATTGGCCAATTTGTTCCTAACGCGGATGAAAGATACCTGGTAGTTAATTTTTTGTGAGTATTCTTTCCCGAATGGCTATAGGCTAATGCCCAAGGAAGCAACTAACAGAACGCAACCTTAAAATTGGTTTCTTTAATATAATAAATTGGTTTCTTTAATTTAATATGATGGACGGTAGAAAAAACATATTTGGCTATGTACGTTGCATTTTCAGGTGAAACAACGTAACAGTGAAAAGCTGTATCTATATGCATCGGCAAAAGGAAGAACAAGAAAAAAAGAAAAAGTTATTTCCACGATGAACAAGAAAAAAGTTAAGAGCCCAACGTTTCGGTTGTGCAGCCTCTATCGCATGTGTCACTTTTCTTGTCCAGGGTGGATATCACCTTTTAAAATTTCCCCCTTATCATTACATCTTGCCTGAAGAAGGGACCTGAGTTGCCTCGAAAGTTTGCATATTTTTAGTTAGCCAATAAAATGTGTCATTTTGCTTGACTTCTCAACACTTCCTCTTATCAGAAAGATACATCGCTAAACCCAAGCAATACAATTACAAACCTCCTATTGAAATACAATACATTCTGTTCACACAGGACGCATCCTTTTAAAACATGCTACCAAATGCAGAAATGTTTTAACAGTTTAATAGTTTATTATAAAAGTTGCAGTCAAATGAGAAACAATCATTTAGCAGCAGTCTCGCAGACTTTAACCTTTGCATTGTCTCAAATAAGAGAAATGATTGTTTTAAATCGGGAGTCTTCTCTCATACTTTCTAATTAATTGTTTTTTCTACTGTTATTAATTAATTTATTTATTTATTATAAAAACGGTCCACATTATTTGAGTTACCGCAAGAATATTTTCAGTACTGCAGTTATCCCACCTTCGCATTCCTGTTTTCGAGCCCCATTGGTGCGCTTCCTTTGCAGTCAGACTGTTTACTCAGCCGTAATTGGTCGGTTTGCCCCGCACTCCCCAATTCTATCAATAACTGGGTAGCAGATGCTGCTACTGAGAAGGTCATTGGTTGAATGAACTGTAAATATCTGTAAAATGAACAGGTTTTAAACATTAAATGATGGGATATTTCACTGTCATTAGGTAAGAAAGAACAAGAAGTGATTTCATAGACTAAAGTCAAGTCAAGTTGGGGAGCATGCACCGGTACAGTGCTTTGCCGCACCCACTACACGACGAAACAACTCGGGATCCCGGTTGGCAACCCCCCAGGCAGACACACAGTCCAGTCCCACACTCCAGAAATGACCCTCTATCTGCCGCAGCCAGGTGTTACATGGGTGACCCCTTGGTCTGGTCCAGCCAGACCAAGATCTTACGAGCCGGATCACCCTTGGGGAAATGCGCCACATGGCTGTAGTGCCATAACTGATGCTCCCTCACAATGCAGGTAATGTGCCTCATTTGGGACTCCATGAGCAACCGCTCATTCGACACAAAGTCAAACCAACGGTACCCAAGGATTCTCCGAAGGACACAGTACTGAAGGAGTCCAGTCTTCATCACAGGTCACTGGATAGCGTCCATGTCTCACAACCATATAGTAAGACAGGAAGCACCAGGACTCTAAAGACTTGGACCTTCGTCCTTTTGCATAGATATCGGGAGTGCCACACACACCTTTCCAGCGACCTCATGACCCTCCATGCTCTCCCAATCCGTCTACTGACTTAACAGGAAGAATCACCAGAGACATGAATGTCACTGCCAAGGTAAGTAAACCTCTCGACAAGGTCGACACTCTCTCTGCAAACAGACACACTGCTGTTGGCTGTGCCCAAGAGGTCATTAAAGGCCTGGATCTTGGTTTTTATCCAGGACACTCACAAGCCCAGACACTCAGACTCCTTACTCAGTCTCTCGAGCTCCCCGATCAGAGCCCCCATTGACTCCGCGAAGATCACAGCATTGTCAGCAAAGTCAAGATCCATGAATCTTTCTTCACCGACAGAAGCCACTGGACCCCATGACCTTGCCCAACACCCAGTCCATACAAGCATTGAAAAGAGTAGGAATAAGAACACACCCCTGACAAACCTCAGAATCAACTGGGAAAAACGCAGAGGTCCTGCCTCCACTTAGCACAGCACTCACAGTACCAGTGTACATGCCGGCTATGATATCCAGCAACCTCGAGGGGATCCCGCGAAACCTCAAGATGTCCCACAGGGCAGCTCGATCATCTGAGGTGAACGCTTTACAAAAATCGACAAAGGCTGCAAAGAAACGCTGATATTCAAGTTTGCGCTCCATGAGAACCCTCAGTGCCAGGATGCAGTCAATGGTAGACTTCTTAGGCTTAAAACCAGACTGTTCCAGTCGCTGGTAGGTGAGCAAGTGATTACAGATCCTATTGAGGACGACCCTAGCAAGGACCTTACCTGGAACCGAGAGCAGTGTTATCCCCCTGTAGTTGCTGCAATCCAGGCGATCACCTTTCCCATCCCAGATAGGGACAACAAGTCCTGTTTTCCAGTCAGTTGGAATCATGCCATTCTCCCAAATTGAAGCAGATTCCTTGTAATGCCGGGAGGACAGCCTTACCACCAGCCTGGAGAAGTTCACCCCAGATACCACAGATCCCTGCAGCCTTTCCCCGCCTCAGCTGGTTCACCACCTGTGCAATCTCAGTGAGATTGGGTGGTTCATAGCTAATTGGAGGATCAGCCTCAAGAACCGTGGACCCAGAGATATCCTTTGAACAACTGCTCAAAGTAGCCAGCCCAGCAGGTCACAACTGCAGTGTGTCATCCATAAGGACCGTTCCATCAGCCACCCTGACTGCGACTCTCCGAGTAACAGATTTAGATGTGCGTAATGCTTCGATTCCTCTGTAAGCAGGACATGGGTCACTAGACCACAGATGGTGTGTCACTTGCTCACAGATTCCCCTAACAAACGCCTCTTTATCTGCCCTGAGAGCCCTCGGAGCCGTCCTTTTCAGTTCCCAGTACAGACCAGAGTTGCCATTGAGCCATGCGCTGTGACTCCTCTCGATGATATCCAGGTTGCCCTGCGAGATGAAACACATCCTTCTGGAACACTGGTAACACCAACACAACCCTCAGCAAACTTCAGGGTCTTTACACGGATGGTCTCCCACATCACATTAGGATAGGCAGTCGTACCCAAATCTGCAAGTTCCTTACACAAACTGCATGCAAACTCATTAGAAACAGCCTGGTCTTGTAGTCTGAAGAGGCATGGAAATGCAAACGGACTGGGTTTTTCTTCTTCAAGAAAAATAACCCAAAATAAGAAGTCTCACACCTGTTGTTTTCTTTTTTTTACACACAGCAGATTTTATAGCAAAAATAATAACTCTTTACATTTATATTGCACTTTTCTCATTATTCAAAGTGCTTTACATACAGTAGTGATACCACTGATATGCAGCATCCAACTAGATATTGCAATGGGAGCCATTTTCTGCCAGTACATTTACCAAACGTTAGCTGTTAGTTGGTGAAGGGGTGAAAGAGATCGATTAAAAGGCAGGAGACAATTAGTGGGTCAGAATGACTAGATCATAATGGACAATTTAGTCATGACATTGGGATACACCCTGCACTGTGCAAAGGATGCCCAGTGATATTTTATGACCACAGAGAGTCAGGACCCCAATTTTACATCATCCAAGGGACAGTGCCATTTTACAGCACAGTGTAAGGGCCACATTCTGACCACAGGGTAAGCACTCCCTGCTGGCCTTAGCAGCACCTCTTCCAGCAGCACCTAAAACTAGGTTGATCTCCTGTCCAAGTGCTGATTTGGCTCAAACATGCTTACATTCAGGTAGGTTACCTGTTCTGAAGTGCATGTCCTATAGAAGAGCCCAGTTCTGTGTTAAACCAGCCAATCTAGCAAATATGGCAGTGTGGATGAGGAAGGCAGAAACTTTCAAAAATGCTGCAGGCATGATCGTCATGTGATCAGGCACTGTCACTTCATACTGCATTCCATTTGAAGTGGGAAGTCAGAATTTCTAAAGTCCGAGCAGGAATTTTCAACGGGAATGCCCTCATAAGTCTGATTTCCTACTAGGAACATCAGGAGAGTCATAACAACCCTGACCTCAAAATTCAAGATGGCTGTACTGTGCATCAACAGTAAGTGAAACCTGCAGTATTATACTGTTTATTGTTACTTGTCTACTTCTGCCTCATTAAATCAGTTATACAGTACATACAGTACTTTTCAGCTTCTATCTGTGGACATGTTGCTATGGTGTTTGGATGCACAAAATAGGGCATAATGCATTTGGTATTAACCCAAAGAGCAAGCACAACAAATGTTTTCTTGGAGGCATCAATATTGGTATTCCAAATGTTTTCCTGGAGCCTGGTCATCTCGGGTGTGAAGTCATTTCCAGCTCTGACATCCATAGTAAATGGAATGCAGTTCTGGGTACTATGCCAAGCCTGGTATCACTGTGGCCCATAGCCTCCACCCTGAAGCTTCAAGATAGAGCTGACTTAATGGGCATAATAATGACATCATTATTTGAGTCAGATAACACTCCAAGAATCCTAATCCTAATTACAGTGTAACCAGGCAGAGTTCCTGGAGGTCTGCATTTAGACTCTATTGGCACCCATTGGAGTCAACCCCACCTTCTTAGAGTTATCCAATAGGATAGATTAATTTCCTAGAATACTATTCCCAATGTCCAAAACTATATACACAAAACCCATAATCTAATAACATAATCCCAAAACCTTAAACACACAAGGAAAAACCCACTATTAGCTGAAGGCCCTGTACGTATGTACAGAGCTTTCAAAACTACTAAATGGGGTCAGAGTTGCACACATATATACCTGTACACAGAACAAATATGGAGCACTAAGACCCTGCTATGAAATATAAAACACTTCCATCAAAATAAAACCATCAGTAGGAAATAAAGGACATCACAACAGTTAATAAAGAGTAACCAGTTTATTCACCAAATGCAGTCAAAGTTTACTTTAATCACCCACAACAATGATGGGCATACAGCACATGTTTGAAGAGTCATGCGTATTCTTATAGTATGGAACACCCACAATACTGTAAACAGTATAAAACCACTAATAATTATATGTGCCTTAGGTGAAAAACTCAACAACCAATACTGCAATACAAGGACTACACATTATCCTGCCTATCATGTAGATTTGGCAACTTGTTCTCAACACCACAAACATTCTCTTGCTAGACAACAGGGGGAAGTAACGTCTAGAGCATCTCCAATCCTGGAGAGCCACAGTGGCTAAAGGTTTTCATTCTAACCATTTTCTTAATTAGAGAGCAGTTTTTGCAGATAAATAACTTCATTTTATTGATTTGCTATTTAACACTCAGACCATTTAAATCAGGAGTGAGTAACATCAGTCCTGGAGAGCTGCAGTCTCTTTACGTTTTTGTCACACACCCAGCTGCTTCATGAGAAATAATTTATTGTTGATGAAGCAATTATTGCTCAAGTGACAATTTTCTCATTCATTTTAGTTGTATCGCTTGTTAAGATTTTGAACCCTTAATTTCTTATTTTAGTCTTAAACAGCCATTTTCATTTCTTAACTGCTCCTTATTAGCAATAAGATGTAAATGACTAAGGAATCAGCAGTTCTACATCTAGCTTGTCTCCATTTCCACCTGTGTGTATTCATCACTCACTATTTGGTTTAATTAAATACTCAGAAGGAAACTGAAGAGAAAGTGAAGAACTGAAATTACCCATCTGCCACTTGAATGCTATCAACAGAAATGGAAGGGAAAAAAATTACAATATAAGAATGAACTGATATGGCAGAGTTAAAACATTAACAAGCCATGAAATTAAATAATATCTGTTATTGGGGAGGATTGGCTTCTAATTAAGCAACTGGGTTGGAACAAAAACCTGCAGCCACTGCAGCTCTCTAGGTCTGACATTGATTACCTCTCGTCTAGAGGGATGGAGCTATCCTTGACATGCGTCTGTTGTAATGTCATTGTAGTCTGCATCCATTGCAGCAAGAAGACTTCATTCTGATCATATACCCTCCAACACCATGTGGAAAATGATTCTTCAGTATACAGTCGTGATCAGAAGTTTTGAGAATGACACAGGTATTGGTTTTCAGAAAGTTTGCTGCTTCGGTGTTTTTAGATATTTTTGTCAGATGTTTCTATGGTATACTGAAGTGTAATTACAAGCATTTCATAAGATTCAAAGGCTTTTATTAACAATTACATTAAGTTTATGCAAAGAGTCAATATTTGCAGTGTTGGCCCTTTTTCAAGACCTCTGCAATTCTCCCTGGCATGCTGTCAATCAATTTCTAGGCCAAATCCTGATTGATGGAAGCCCATTCTTGCATAATCAATGCTTGGAGTTTGTCAGAATTTGTGGGCTTTTGTTTGTCCACCCACCTCTTGAGGTCTGACCACAAGTTCTCAGTGGTATTAAGGTCTAGGGAGTTTCCTGACCATGGCTCCAAAATTTCGAAGTTTTGTTCCCCAAGCTACTTAGTTATCACTTTTGCCTTATGGCATGGTGCTCCATCATGCTGGAAAAGGCATTGTCCGTCACCAAGCTGTTCTTGGATGGTTGGGAAAATATGCTCTCGGAGGATTTTTTGAACCATTAGAGCTGGGAGCACAAGACTGATGAACACTGTCTACCCCAAAGCGATTACCATATCAAATTCTGTACTGAAATCACACACACATTATAAAAATAATTGTGAAATACCATATTCATCATTATTATTTATTTCCTTAAGTTGTGCAATATTTTTTAAAAAACTTTTTTTTTTTTTTTTGCTTATTCTGACAATTGTGTAATGTGTGAGATGTATATGTGAGAATATTACATGTGTGGTGTTGAAAAGTATAGTTTTGAGGTTTCAGGTAGTGTAGTGGAATCTCATTGTATGTGTTATGCAATGACAATAAAGGAATCTTATCTTACCCTTAAAGAATTTCTTTGTTTTCTATGCTGTGAATGTGTTATCAGAGCCCTGAACGCACTGATGGTTTTGAAAGCGTATAAAGCAGATGGGAATCACATTTTCACAGGGCTCTTAATTTTTCACTACACAGTCCCTTGACGGAGTTTGCCACCGATGTGCGCATGCCCAGTGTGAGCAAAGGTCACTCTCATATGCGTTTCTGTATGGACTGTACCCTTTTAGATAGATAGATAGATATTTTATTAATCCCAAGGGGAAATTCACATACTCCAGCAGCAGCATATTGATAAAAAACAATATTAAATTAAAGAGTGATAACAATGCAGGTATACAGACAGACAATAACTTTGTATAATGTTAACGTCCCCCCTGAGTGCAATTGAAGAGTCGCATAGTGTGGGGGAGGAACGATCTTCTCAGTCTATCAGTGGAGCAGGACATTGACAGCAGTCTGTCGAAGAAGCTGCTCCTCTGTCTGGAGATGATATTGTTCAGTGGATGCAGTGGATTCTCCATGATTGACAGGAGCCTGCTCAGCGCCCGTCACTCTGCCACAGATGTCAAACTGTCCAGCTCCATGCCAACAATAGAGCCTGCCTTCCTCACCAGTTTGTCCAGGTGTGAGGCGTCCCTCTTCTTTATGCTGCCTCCCCAGCACACCACTGGGTAGAAGAGGGCGCTCGCCACAACCGTCTGATAGAACATCTGCAGCATCTTATTGCAGATGTTGAAAGACGCCAGCCTTCTAAGGAAGTATAGTCGGCTCTGTCCTCTCTTGCAAAGAGCATCAGTATTGGCAGTCCAGTCCAATTTATTGTCCAGCTGCACTCCCAGGTATTTATAGGTCTGTACCCTCTGCACACAGTCACCTCTGATAATCACAGGGTCCATGAGGGGCCTGGTCCTCCTAAAATCCACCACCAGCTCCTTGCTTTTGCTGGTGTTCAGTTTTAGGTGGTTTGAGTTGCACCATTTAACAAAGTCCTTGATTAGGTTCCTATACTCCACCTCCTGCCCACTCCTGATGCAGCCCAGGATAGCAGTGTCGTCAGCGAACTTTTACACGTGGCAGGACTCCGAATTGTATTGGAAGTCCGATGTATATACGCTGAACAGGACCGGAGAAAGTACAGTCCCCTGCGGCACTCCTGTATTGCTGACCACAATGTCAGGCCTGCAGTTCCCAAGACGCACATACTGAGGTCTGTCTGTAAGATAGTCCACGATCCATGCCACCAGGTATGAATCTATTCCCATCTCTGTCAGCTTGTCCCTAAGGAGCAGAGGTTGGATTGTGTTGAAGCCGCTAGAGAAGTCTAGAAACATAATTCTTATTGCACCACTGCCTCTGTCCAAGTGGGAGAGGGATCGATGTAGCATGTAGATGATGGCATCCTCCGCTCCCACCATCTCCTGGTATGCGAACTGCAGAGGGTCGAGGGCGTGGCAGACCTGTGGCCTCAGGTGGTGAAGCAGCAGCCGCTCCATGGTCTTCATCACATGTGACGTCAGAGAGACAGGCCAGAAGTCATTCAGCTCACTAGGACGTGATACCTTTGGGACTGGGGTGATGCAAGATATTTTCCAAAGCCTTGGGACTCTCCCCTGTTCCAGGCTCAGGTTGAAGATCTGCTGTAGAGGACCCCCCAGCTCCAATGCACAGGCCTTCAGCAGTCGTTGTAAACGATGTAAAAATGCCAATGTAGATGGAGATCATTTTCATTTAAAATGAAAACATGGTAGTGTGGATGTACCCTTAGTAGAAGACGTGAAGTCAAAAAATGGCTGTCACACCTATTTGTTCATTTCTATTCCTTCCCATTAAGGTTTGGAAAGTGTATTTAAATATATCAAGTGAATTCACACACCATATTTCTTAATGGAAAAAAAAACCTTGAGATTGTATGTTATTTTCAAGTATTTATCTTGCATTTATAACCACACATAAATGTATTTTAGGTTGTACAATGCAATATTTCCTGTGAAACAAGCCATTTTGAAATTAGATAACCAGAAGCAAATTAGAAAACAAGATTGGTCAGGCAAAAAAACATTCATATAGTCAAGAACGTACTAGAATATTCTTTTCATAGAAAAGGAAAGAAGTTGCATAAGTTGGATTGCTTTTTTTTTTTTTAATTTGGCTAATTTATTTGACTATGTATGAAAAATGGGGTGAGGTTTTGATATATTTTGCACTAAAGATTGCCTTATTTTACAAAAGAATTGTGTTATTTCACCAAGATATTACCTGTTTGAATTAGGTTAATTAGTACAGATGTAAATCCAGTTGAAAAGTGAATAAATGTAATTTGCTCTATAGCACATAAACATATTTCAGCAATTGAAAGTGACAAGTAAGACATTTCTAATATTCAGACAGCCTTCTGCAGTTAGGTGCACTCACTCGCAACAATTAAAATGAAAAAAAAAATTACTAAAAAAAATTACTGAATAAATTGCTATTTCAAATGTACCATTGATGAGAGGTTGTTTCTTACAGCAAAACAGATCCTCAAAAGAAGTTAAGGGAAGCTAAATAATTTTCCTAACCATACAAGCAAACAATCTAAGCGAAGAAAGAAAAAGTCATTTATGTATCTAGAAAGAATGCAAGAGGAACTGAGTTCTCCAAGTGTGGCTCTGTTTGCCATTGTGCACACAGTGAACGCATGTGCTTAGTATTTATGATACACCAAAATAAAACTCATGGCTACATTCTCTGAAAATCACAATGGCACAACATTAGAATGCTGTCAAATAGTTATTAGCAAAGTGCAACAATGACCACTATTATGGGATGCACTCTGGACCCCCTGAAGGTTGTAGCCAAGGAGAAAAAGAAGACAAAACTGAGTGCCATTATGAACAATGCTGCACATCCTCTCTCTGACACACTAACACTGAGGACTTTCAGCCAACAAATCATTCAACAGAAGTGTGTCAAGAAATGCTGCTGGCGCTCCTTTATACCAACAGTTAAAAATAAAGGTGCCAGAGTGGTTCTTTGCAGCGATACTATAGGGGAAACATTTTTGGTTCACTAAACACCCATCAACATATTTATTTAGATCTATAACAGGCTCCATACAGTAAATAATGAAATAATGAAGAAACTATGAACAGATGGATACAGAATTGTTGAAACCCCAATGGGTCATATTTTTAAAATGACTCTGCTGCGTACAATAACAGAGGCTAAATCCAGGTTTTCTTAGTGTCCTGCTATTCAGCCATGCAGTAAAGATAAAAGTAAGTTTTTCAAAGCACAAAGAACACTTCCCAGAATGAAATGGTGGTGTGTCAAGCAATGGTTCTTAAAGGAACCACACAACCAAACAGTGCCATTAAAGAACTATTAAGAGTGTATTCCTGCATAATGCCTCACTGGAAATGGCTCTACCAGTCCAGACATTTTCTTTCTTTTTATTCATTCTGATGTGTGCTCAGAACATAATGTGTGTGTGTGTGTGTATTTATCTATCTCTATGGAACTTCTGTAAAAAGGAAAATTGGTGGCTCTGCACTGGTATCTGGAAGCTGGTTCAAATCCCACTAGTGCTAGAATCGATCCTAATCCGTTGTGCCCTTTTGTAAAGCCGTTATCCTAAAACTTGCTCCAAGGGCTGACCCTGCTCTCTCACCTCCAAAGGTCAAGCGAAAAAACAAATTCCCCTGCCTCCCGTCGGGGCAAATAAGGGCTTTGTCAGTGTGCACGGAGCTCGAGAAGATCCCGTGTTGGTCTGCTCTTAGTACGGTAAGACGAGGGCTAACTGTGGGCTTTAGCGCCGCTGCAATGTGCCTCAGAGCTGTGGACCTGCAGAAGACTAAGAGAGGAGAAGGGGAACAAAGTTGTGTACATAGTTAGACCACCACGTGAGCAGGCTGAAGGGATTTAGTACGGAACGTAATGATACTTAACAAATTCCGCGCTCAAGAGACAGACGGTTACGGTAATGAAAAAGCACAAATATGCCATTAAAATACCGAAACTATATTTTAGATTTATATTTGAACTGAAGTGCAGCGTTATACTGAATCAAATATAGTACATTTAATTAAATGGCACAGAAAAATACAAACGATGCATGGAAATATTTCAATTGTGTAATGTATGAAATAGAAAAATGCAGTTCAAAATAGGTTAAGCATCTCTTTTCGGCAAAAAGACGCCGAGTCGGCCTCTATACAGTAAATTAGGAAATCGTTCGGGCGCCGGTTCAGACCGTGCGCGTTAAAAGCTGCTACTTGTTTCCTATTCCTTCGGAGTACCGTGAATGTATCTTTGCACGTATTGTCCAGATCTGACATGAGCTCTCCCATACTACGGTATGTATTATATAGCGCCTGTGCGCCTCTGCTGTGAAGTTTGCTCCACGATGAGGCATTCTTTACGAATATTGTCTTGCCTCTGACTAAGTATTTTCTACGCTTTGGTGACTGGGGTATTAGGAAAAGCGGGGCAGGGGCGGCCTTAGGCATGTGCAAACTGTGCACCTGCATAGGGCCGCCACGCCAATATATATTGAATATAAAATAGAAAGAGAAAATAACGACACAGCTAACGGCACTGTGGCCGAAAAACATTGTGTTTCTTGTTAATCAGTACGCTGTATTTACTAATGTCGCTCGAGTCGGAGCAGTAAGCTATATGTAGTATTATAACGTTCTGCCATGATGAGAATATCATTGGCTGCCACTTGGTTTTCTAGTTACGGACACGCGCATACAGAAGCGAAGCTAGTGCAAGTGGGCGAGTCGTCTTACAAGTTAATGTTTCACCTAGTTTTAATAAAGTATTAGTGTTAGCGCAATAGTCATAGTGAATATCTGGTCGGATAGGGGACACAAGACATTCGCATACCCATTGTAAGCAAAATGAAGAGATTTCGAGTACACGAAAGCTGGCAAAACGCAGCGGCAAATTTCGGCAAAAGTTAAACGCTTGTGTCATGAGCACGAGGCGGCTATGCAGTGTCCGCAACGGACGTGGCCATCCGCCGTGCAAAAGATAGGCTACCATATTGACATTGGCGGGCGAAGGGGCCACCGATTCTTTCTCTGCCCAGGGCCGCCTAGAGCCGCCCCTGAGCGGGGTGCATAATGAATGACAAGTATTACATACGTAGGCCTAATTGAGAAAATGAGTTATACCTTTAGCAGGCTTCCGGGTGTGTCACACATATAACAACAACAACAACATTTATTTATATAGCACATTTTCATACAAAAAGTAGCTCAAAGTGCTTTACATAATGAAGAGAAGAAAAATAACAGACAAAATAAGAAATTAAAATAAGACATTAGTTAACATAGAAAGGAGTAAGGTCCGATGGCCAGGGTGGACAGAAAAAACAAAAAAAAACTCCAGAGGGCTGGAGAAAAAAATAAAATCTGTAGGGGTTCCAGGCCACGAGACCACCCAGTCCCCTCTGGGCATTCTACCTAACATAAATGAAATAGTCCTCTTTGTAGTTAGGGTTCTCACGGAGTCACTTCATGCTGATGGTCATACAGACTTCTGGCTTTTAATCCATCCATCATTGTTGGAACATCATGGTGCTTTGGGTAGATGGTGGTGGCGCAAGGAAACAGAAGAGAGAGTAGGGGTTAGTACAGATTTTGAATGAATAGTTATTATAATGAATTGGATATACAGAGTATCAGGATTAAATTACAGTGAAGTTATGAGAAGGCCATGTTAAAATAATGTGTTTTCACTAGTTTTTTAAAGTGCTCCACTGTATTAGCCTGGCGAATTCCTACTGGCAGGCTATTCCAGATTTTAGGTGCATAACAGCAGAAGGCCGCCTCACCACTTCTTTTAAGTTTTGCTCTTGGAATTCTAAGGAGACACTCAGTTGAGGATCTGAGGTTACGATTTGGAATATAAGGTGTCAGACATTCCGATATATAAGCCGGGGCGAGATTATTTAAAGCTTCATAAACCATAAGCAGAATTTTAAAGTCAATTCTGAATGACACAGGTAACCAGTGTAGTGACATCAAAACTGGAGAAATGTGTTCGGATTTTCTTTTCCTGCTAAGGATTCTAGCAGCTGCATTCTGCACTAGTTGCAAACGATTGATGTCTTTTTTGGGTAGTCCTAAGAGGAGTGCGTTACAGTAATCTAGCCGACTGAAAACAAACGCATGAACTAATTTCTCTGCATCTTTCGATGATATAAGAGGTCTAACTTTTGCTATGTTTCTTAGGTAAAAAAATGCTGTCCTAGTGATCTGAATAATATGAGATTTAAAATTCAGATTACAATCAACGGTTACCCCTAAGCTTTTTACCTCCGATTTGACTTTTAATCCTAATGCATCCAGTTTATTTCTAATAGCCTCATTGTATCCATTATTGCCAATCACTAAGATTTCGGTTTTTTCTTTTATTTAATTTGAGAAAGTTACCATTCATCCATTCTGAGATACAGGTTAGACATTGTGTTAGCGAATCAAGAGATTTGGGGTCATCAGGTGCTATTGATAAATACAGCTGTGTGTCATCAGCATAGCTGTGGTAGCTCACGTTGTGCCCTGAGATTATCTGACCTAATGGAAGCATGTAGATTGAGAAGAGCAGCGGACCCAGGATAGAGCCTTGTGGAACACCATATAGAATATCATGTGTCTTTGAGTTATAATTACCACAACTAACAAAGAATTTTCTCCCTGCCAGGTAGGATTCAAACCAAAATAGTTAGATATAGTTATAGATAGACATAGTTAACATTTAGGAACATCACATATAAAACTAAACCAAATTGGAGGTGGTCTACTTTATAGAGGGATATTTAATCTACTGGTCGCTTGTACTTTAGATCTAGGGTAGGGTTGTAATCTACAAGTAACAGCGTACTATTGTGGAGAAGAGCGCGAAGTTCGGCTTCAACAGGAAAAACGGCGATGCAATTCACCAACGGCACTGCGCATTTAACGGGCAATCAGACAGCTAAACCGAAAAGAAACACGAAACAAGAAGGCGACTAGCTGCGTATTAGGTAAACTTGGTGTTGATTTTGTTTCGCAGTTCACTGCAACAGCACTCAGACACAAGTAGTACCATACTACTTAGTATGGTCTTGGTCCGCAGCTAGGGCTGTACTATCTCAGGTACTGACCCATTTTTATCTATCTATCTAAACCAGTTTAACTATAGATTTTACTTCTCCATTGGGCATTTCTTTCAAAAATTCAATGTCACAGAAACACAGTATGAACTGGAATTAGCCATAGAGCCCCATAAGCACTCACTAACAATACACCTCAATCAATAAACAGTAATCTTTTTACATCACTTGAGCTGGCATCGGCTGTCTATTAAAGTTGTTTTAGCTACCACATTGGAAATGCATGATACGGTGTAATGCTATAAAAATCGTGTTTTATGTTTCTACTAATACATTGCATTCTATTTTCAGTGTTATTTTTTATTTGATTTGTTATTGAAATAGTCATAGGCAAAAATGCGATTTCTGCCTTTGATATGGTGAATAAACAACAGTTTAAAAAGCTCTCACCTTTAAGACATTCCACTAAGTCTCATAATCTGGTTTACATATTTCTGACTTGCCAAACTCTGAACACTGCCGGGTGTGCGAGACTCCTCCTGTATGACATGTGACGTCACAGTATAAAACGAGGCCACCCGCTGTAAGCAGCGTCCAAACTTTGAGAAATTAGACAGCCGGCTTAGCAAGAGTAGTACACTCTAGCAAAACATATTATTTAGAAAAGAATTTTGAAAATGACATTTGTAACACTTTGCCTTCAACGTCCGAAAATAGGCCAAAGGCAGATTTATAACGAGACTAGCTGTTGTCTAAGATGGGTGGAAATCTAATGAACGTTGACCTCAGTGTTAGCGTATTTTTAAAAATCTTTTATTGAATTTAGTAAAAGCATGTAACATTCCATACAATCAAGTCAAACTTAATAAAACCAAATTCAATTCAACCCCCACCCATGAGAAAGAGAGGAAGGGCAACAGCCAAAGTAAAACTTTTGAGAGTAGTATAGAGGGAAAGGATTGTTTCTCCCCAATATAAGTGCTTATTCTAAAATATTAGATCCTGCCAGGTTTTTAAAAAGTTTTGAACAGATCCTCCAAGTGAGAATTTGATTTTTTTCCAATTTCAAATAGTATATAACCCACTGTTACCCACTGACTTAAAAGAGGTGGGTTAGGATTCTTCCAGTGCACCATTTATTTGAATGTATTTTGCAGTCCACACCAGGGTAGCTTTGGGAGTTATTGGGGCTGGGGTCGATGTCACGTAGTATAGGATGTAAGGCAGGAACAAACCCAGGTCAGGGTGCCAGTCCATCACGGTTTTGTAATGTATGTAATAATAACATGCATTTGCCTTTGCTACAGATGACACATTACAAACATTTGTAGTAATACAATATATTTGTTATGAACTAGGAGTCCAAAGTCCCAAGAGAACTTCCAAAAATGACCACTAGAGGGAGAACTCCTGTCAAAAACCCTTACTAGATAAAAAACTTTATATCTGAATAAAATAAAATATTTATTCTTCACAAAAATGTTCTCCAATAACAATGAAGTCCCATCCAGCACAAAGGTAAAATGGATCGGCCTGTAATAAGAAGGCAACATAAATGAAACAAGTCCTGATAGACTCCAATAGCAAAGTCAAAAAACAGGAGAAAGTTAAAAAAAAAAAACAATCCAGAAAGTCGCATTCAATTAAAAACATAAATAAATAAAACACAAGAATTTACCATGCCTAATTGCATTTGAAATGAATTGTCAGGAACTATAGAAGGCCCTCCTGGTTTATGGGGTGGATGGCACATTCTGGCAGTGATTGGCAGGTGACCCCACCACTTGGGCTACCACCCTCAAAAAGCATGAAACATAACACAGATACTTAAAAACTTAAAGAATACTGCAAATCATTGTTAAAAATAGTAACACACAAATAAAGCAAAAAAAAAAGTATAACAAAGACACAAAACAAGCATTTGAACACTAATCAGGGGAGGAAGTCTGACTGAGATTTACTACAAGAAAAATTACTACAAATGTTTGTGATACACCATCTGTTGGAATGACAAATGCAATACATATGTTTCTGTTATATGCCATTTGGAATGGGATTCATAAAAGCAGAATTAATGTTTGTAATGCACCATGCATTGGAACGATAAATGCAAAGAATTTTATTACTACAGATGTTTTTGATGCACCATCTGCTGGAATGACAGAGACATAGCAACCAGATGAATACGCAGACACTTGTCACTTTATTAAGGTGGATTTGTTAAGTGGCTGTAAGGTCTGTGAAATGTTTCACCGAGTAGTATATTCATTTAGCCCGAAGAAAGACAGAATGTCTTCTTTTATTAGGTGACACCAGCTTGGAGCTCGTGAGGAGCAGAAGAATAAGCCTAACACTATCTTATGGCTTATCAGAAAAATTATAAAGGAAATTACAGTTTATACTAGAAGAAAAAAAAAAAAAAAAAAACGAGAAATGCAACATTTAGGCTGTTACTGTTAATTTCATGATGAAAAAATATTAACCTAATCAGTGGAAAGCTTAAGAGAAATATATGTTTTTCCATCCATCCATCCATTATCCAAGGGTCACGGGGGTCTGCTGGAGCCAATCCAAGCCAATACAGGGCACAAGGCAGGAAATAAACCCCGGGCAGGGTGCACACACACACACCAAGGACAATTTAGGACCACCAGTACTCCAAACCCGCATGTCTTTGGACTGTGGGAGTAAACCAGAGCACCCGGAGGAAACCCACACAGACACGGGGAGAACATGTAAACTCCATGCAGGGAGGACCTGGAAAGCAAACCCAGGTCTCCTTACTGCGAGGCAGCAGCGCTACCCACTGTGCCACCATGCACCAAAATATCTGCTTTTAACCTTACTAAATATCTTTCACCATGAAAACATTCTTTACCTTTTCCCACTTTGCAGATGACACGAGCCAACTCACACTCCCTATTAACAGATTATGGAGTGGCCTAGGATGGATGGGAAAAGGCAACCCAATCTATAATGTGTGTGGTAGGCCATTTTTAAATTGAGTACACACAGTAGCATTGTGATGTGTCAATATTTTAGAAATCTGAAATGTAGTTTTGAGTAATCAGAATTTCAATGCAATATGTACAGTATATTTTTACATTTTCAAAATAAAGAGGTCATAAATTATATTTGAACAAGTCCGAATCTGAATTACAGATAACTGATTACATTGTGACTAGTTCAAATTACATTTTTTTTTTACCAGTTCAAACACATTAACAAAGATATCTCTAATGCAGGCCAGTGAATATGTAATTACAGATATCTTTAAATGAAAGCCCTACAGCAGTCATTGGGGAGGAAGGTCCCTCAATTTTAACTGCTAAAAATTATTCTAATTATTAATTTTGAGATTGTAACTATTAAAACTATTAAAAATCAAATTACCAATTTCTTTGATTAATATTGTGAGTAGTCAAAATGTAATTACAGGCATTTAAAAATGTAATTGGCAGGAGACATTGTTAAAAGCAGCTGTGGAGTTGCGACTGTAACAGCCGACAGGCCATCTTGATTATGCATCTTCTTGCTTTATGCTGCACAAATTAAAAAGGCAACTGACAAACTCACAATAACTACCGACCAGGGAAAAAGTAAATATCTACAATTTATTTTGACTTAATTCTACTATATATTATATACAGATATATATACAATAAAATACATAGGAGTGCATTCAGTTCCTTTACCAGTCTCATTCTCCTCTTGCTTTTTGCCAGTCTTGTGGCACTCATTGCCGACACTATTTTCCCAGTCTTTATGTGCCAGCCATAGCATCTGTCCATCCTCGTGTAGCCTTGGACAGATCTCACGACTGTCAGTCTTTAGTTTGTCCACTATGCTAGCCTTGACCAAGCCTGTCCATTCTGGCAGCTGAAGTCCTCATATTGGTGTTTGGGTGTTAGTTCATTTCCTCAGCACTTGTGGTGCTTCCACTTGCGCACAGCAACAGAAAGCTGTGTGTCTCTCCGGTGCCAGGGAAATATTCTGTTTACAGCCACAACCCCATTGCGTACATCTCCTGCCAGCACATAGACCAGTGTCCGTCCCCCACGGGTCAGCCTTTGGGCACAAGCTTCATTCACAAACAGCCATTGCTGAAGTAAGTTACGTGTGTCATAGGGAAGGAGATGCCCCTGGCTAATAAATTCCACTCTTCCCTCAATCTCAAACTCTAATTCATCTGCGGGCATCCTACGCCGGTGGACTTTCACCTTCACAGCTGCAAATGAAAAAGAGATGCATGTTTGGTCTCACTGCAAAACTGAGTAAGTACTCCCCAAGTGATGGCAATCAAAGGAATGGTTAATCTTTCCTGTAAATTCTAAGACTCTCCATCTCCCGTAAACAAGAGAATATATCAAATCTACTAACTGAGGCCTGAACCATTTTTTTCTGTGTGGGTTTTCTTCAACACATCCCAAAGACATGCATGTTATATTAGTGAGTAAGTATACCTTGATAAGGTGTGTGCGAATGAGCCCTGTCCACTCTCCCAACTGTGTGACATGGAGATACACATTCTTTGATATAGAAGGAAGGAAGAGACTCACCAAAATTGTTCTGACAGAAGGCCTCCAGCACCCTCTTGTGGGCCAATGGCTCCTCCACTTCAGGGCAGTCTTGGCAGGTGGGCCTGGGCAGCACTGAAAACAAGAAGAAAAGTTTATTGATATCATTGGAGTTTATCCCATCTTGTGGTGGGATGCAAGAGGATCTCATATTCAGAGAAAGAGAGAGCAGATGGGCTCACCTTTGTAGAAAAACTCTGCTTCTTTTGACACAGGGCTTAGACACATGTCTTCCTGGGCAGGAAAGCGATCACAGTCCAGGTCCTCTGGCCAAGCATGACCTTGACAGGCCAGTAAAGGAGCACAGCGTTCCCTCACTGCCACACATAGGCTCCGGCAGGGTTGTATGAAACTAAAAAGAAATGAAAATGAGTCAGATGGGAGTTAGGCACTGCCAAATAGTTTGAAGATAGATCCAATACAAGTGTGGAGGCCAAGTACAACTTGAGCTCTTTTGTTCAATCTAACTTTCAAATAGTAGTATGTAAGAATATAGCAGGGCTGCAGCCAGTTCCAAGAAATATATGAACAAGCTGGTGGCTCATGCAGGCAGTGGCTTTGTAACTGAGGCCAGCTGTGAGGCAAGTTGAAAGCCAGACTCCTCCATGCAAATTACTAAGGCATACCCCGACAGGCCCTTCATATTGGTCCTAAATCACCCAAGCATACAAACAGTAGAAAAGCTGCACTTACGTGTCAAGGCAGACCGGAGCGAGCAGTGAGCAGAGAAAGGTCCTGGCATGTGGGTGGCAACCTGTTTGCAGCAGTGGCACCCACTCCTGGGATTTAGGGATAACCTCTGCCTCCAGGCTGCTGTGCCCCAGGAAGTTAGGTAACCTCATTTCTGTGTAACCCACATCTCGGCAGGTATTCATCTCAGCCGGGATAGCCACACAGCGAGTGGACTGGCCCAAGTCAAAGGCTGAGGTGGCAGGCAACAGGCTGCAGAGGCTGAGAATGAGTGAGATCATTGCAGTGAACAGTATTGACTGCTTAAGAAAGGAGGCGCTTATATAGGCAAACACAGCCACAGCTGAAGAGACAGCTAATTACCCAGCTGAGAGGGGGCGGGGGTCACGTTAGAGACAGTCGTCTGCGTCTCTATCATGTTAATAGCCAGGGAGTCTATGGTTGGGGGCTGTGTCCAGTGCTGAGAGGAAAATGGGAAGCTCAGTGGTAGGAATCACAGCAACGTGAAGAGTAGAGGTGAGAGGCAAAACATAGACCCCAAAGGTTTGTAGGGGTGCTATGTGTAATGTTAAACAAGGACTGCTTCCTAGAACAGACTTCATTTTTCACACGTAGGAGGCCTACTGAGTGGAGAGCTTCAGTCCTACAGTGAAAAGTCTGTGTCCCATTTTCAGCCTTAATTATTGAATTTATTTGTATATTGTATTTTTTTTTCATTTAATTTCTCCCTTCACTCATGTCAGACCAGTCATAGATGATCTTTACATACCAAGTAGCGTCACCCATGTTGCTAGCTTAGGCTCCAGAGCAACATCATCATCACACAACATAATACTCACAAGGACTACTTAATCGAATTCAGAGGTGCAGGATGCTCAAGCCCATCTCAGCAGCACTTGGCAGAAGGCAGGAGCTTACACCCCAGTGCCAACTCCTGCACACACAGCCATACTCGTACCAGGTCACTATCGACTTAACTTAAACTAATGGAAGCCCAGACCGACACAGGCAGCATACAATAAACCTTACATAGACGTTGAGTGGTAATGGGATCCAGAATAATGAATCTGTGTGGCAGTAGTGCCAGTTACTGCACCGCCATGCTTCCTAACAGGATAAGCAACTTGTGAAAATGAATGGATAGGTGAGTGGACTTCAGTCATATGGCAGTTTTAGCAATTAGTGCCTTGACAAGTTATAAAATATTGGTTAGAACTTAAATATCAGCTTCTACAACATAATGGAAGTTACAGTTTTAATCATTGATTACTAATTCTAACCAAATTTTAAAAAGGCAAAGCCATGTCTGTGGGAAAAACCAAACTGCTGGCTTAATGAGTTTTTTTTTTGGTAACATTGTATTCCCAGGCCTGCATCATCCAATTCGAGGATGCCAAAGGACAGAGGCTATCCCAGCTACACTGAGAACAAGACAGGACAAAACAGTCCACTGCCAAGGATATTAACACAAATGCACCGACACCCATGATGCACCAGTTTGAAGTCACCAATTAGTAAAACCCACACAGATATGGAGAGAATGTGCGTATTGCTCATAGGAAACGGAGCACGAGATTTAATCCATGAGGCAGCTGAGATATCCACTTCACTATCCATCCATGGTCTGCTTTTCCAGAGCAGGGTCAGCTGCAGCCTATTCCTGCAATCATCAGGGGCAAGGTAGGAACAA